>NC_072737.1:158179598-158369839 GCF_026930045.1 Uloborus diversus | reverse complement strand
AACATTACGGAATTATCATGACGTGGAATGGGAGAGCGAATGAACATAGCCAATTGGCGAGAAATTCATCATCCATTACTTGTAAATATACAGGCGAACCAAATGACCTTTTAATTTTCTACTACGGGCAAAGCCGTGCGGTACCACTAGTAGGTATATAAAACAGTTTTTCACTTTTATCTTTTGCGAAAATATTATTGTACTCCTGAACAGGCCTGTCATTTAGGGATGGAGGGGGGGGGGGCAATTGCCTCCCCTGGCTTTGAAAAAAATAATGTTTTACAAATAAGTTGGAGTGGTTGTTGTTGTTTTCCGATAAAATGTATATTGTTTGCCCTTCCCCCCCCCCCCCCAAAGCTGGACGCCTGTGTGGCATCATTCACACAGCTAAAATATAAGAAACTAATATAATAAGTTTTCGGTACAAAAGATGAAACCTTGCACCTCGGTGTTGACATCTTGAATTCAAATTATGTTTTTCGCAGTCACGAGTGTGTGTATGTAGGCGTGTGTGTTTGTGTGGGCGGGGGGGTATGTGTGTTTGTGTGTAGGGGGTATATGTATGTGTGTGTAGGGGGTATGTGTATGTGTGTGTAGGCATGTGTGTTTGTGTCTGTGTAAAGGCATGGAATGTGTGGGTAGTGGTGTGTAGGTGTGTGTGTGTGGGGGTATGTGTATGTGTGTAGGCATATGTGTTTGTGTCTATGTGCAGGCATGAGTGTGTGGGTAGTTGTGTGTATGTGAGCGTGTAGGTGTGTGCGTGTATGTGTTTGTGTATGTGTGTAGGTGTATGTGTGTGTAAGTGTATGTGTGTATGTGTGTGTATGTGTACGTGTTTGTGTGTGTGTGTAGTTGTGTATGTATGCGCGTGTGTGTAGGACATGGATGCAACCCGGAGACGTCTTTCGCTGTAGGAGCAGCATCGTGAGGAGCCGGTCGACGGTGATGGTGCGGAGGGTGGCGGTGGGAAAATAAAATGATAGGACATCAAAACAGTCAAATGAAAGCAATAAGCAATCGTGATTGCTCAATAATAATAACAATAATAATTAAAAAAACCCACTCAGCACACAGCATCCAGCATCCTGCCCTAAGCATCTTGGTATTTATTCGAATTTTGACATCTTGAATTCAAATTATGTTTTTCGGAATCACGAATTGCGATAGGACCTTACGCTGTAAAAACGATTCAGAAACTTTCCTGGAAAATAATGGACAGCTGATGTGCCCAATTTCTGCCAAGTAACATATCTTGCAAAGACTGGGAAAGTTTTTCGCTTCCTGAAATTATCCTTGAATCTTTCTGAAGAATTTGGATATCTCACCGTTTATGCCAGTCTACAGCCGTCAACTGAAAACCGGTAGGTTAATACAATTGGTTAGAACCCTTCTAGAGTTACTAAGAAAGCTCCGGAAGCATCAACACAACCATGGCCAAAGCGCTAAGGCAGAATTGCAAGTAAGAGCCAAGCATCTCCTTTGCCTGCAATTCTTGTCATACAAAGCTACTGTTTGACATTCTAAACCACAACCTTCCTCAAATTTGCGCATGCGTCAGGTCGCTTCTGATTTTATCAAAATAGGGGGAGATACTGATAAGAAAGATAACGAATGTGAGGGGGATTTTTTTTTTGTTTTTTGTTTTCCGTTGGATTCGTTTATTAGAAATGTTGGTTCGAGTTGAGGCTTTTTTTTATTTTTTTTTAGCAAAAATGCTACCATGGTGCATTCTCTTCAACAAGCTGTCACCCCTTTTTAAAATAAAACCGTTCAACGGTGCTAGTCGCGGATTTCGAGATCAGACAGTACAGCGATCCAGAGACTTATTCCCTCTCATTGGGAGCTTAGACACTCTGGATGGGCTCTAATGAAACTAAAGACGATACACTTAATAAGTACACTCATTTAGTCTCTAAACTGGTAGCTAAAAATATTTTTCTACACCAGTGAAAAATCTGCATTCGTGCAACTTGAAGCCATTCAGGAAACCTTTGTTCAAAGATACTTGACTTTACGGGGAAATAGGTGAAATCCCGCAACGTTCCACGGAAATAATCAGTAACGTATCGGATTTTTTTTTACAATGTACTCGTTGGGTCTTGTTTCTACAAATGGCTCGTATCGCAATCATAATTACGAGAAACCTCATTTGAATTCAAGACGTCAAAACTCAATGAATGCCAGGGGCTGGATGCTAGATGCTATGTGCTGGAGACTGTATTTGTATAAAGAGGATTATGCAAAGTCGAGAGGGTCGGAAGAGTCCGCTGGAAGGGGGGAAAAATGACAAAATAAAATAGCCATAAATAAAAAAAAATAGCAATTTCTTCTGCCCTTATATAGAAGTTTGGTAAAACCTCATTTGGAGTATGCTGTTCAGTTTTGGTCTCCTTATCTTAAGAAACATATTAATGTATTGGAAAGGGTTCAAAGGCCGGCTACAAGGCTAATAAATGAACTTTCTCATTTAGACTACGATTCCAGGCTTAGAAGGCTAAAATGTACAGTCTTGAGCAAACAAGAGTCTGAGGCGACATGATTCAGTTGTTTAAATTTATTAAAATGAAAGATGTTTACGGGGCTGAAGTTTAGCACTGAAAACAGGACAAGGGGGCCATTGTTTTAAGCTATTTAAATCTCAGGTTAACACGGATATTAGGAAAAATTATTATTTTAGCAGGGTAGTGGAACCTTGGAACAGTTTCCCGGAAGATGTGGTAATGAGCAAGGGAGTAGATAGTTTTAAGAGGGGGCCATTTATCTTCACTGCGGATTGTAAATTGACTAGGACCAGTCTAGCTGGGCCCAGAGCCTGTTGCTGGTGGTCACTTTTGTATTTGTATTTGTATAATGAGTTTGTTGCAAAAACAAAAGTAAAATAAAATTATTTTTAGCAACGGTTACAGAAATTTATGAAGGGGTTGCTATACGTCTCGGATTTCAAGGGACAGTCCCGTGTTTTGAAAAACTGTCCCGCGTCCGGAGGAACTTCCATACGGGATGGCTAAAGTCCTGTATTCTAGCTAATAACAATATTTTACAAAACGATACATTATTTTAAGGGGGAAAAAATAAAGTAAAACAAAAAATGTGAAAAAAAAAGAGCAATAAGAAAATCATAAGGCAGCAAAAGCACAAATTATTTTCGTTTTAATTTTTTTTTGGTGGCAAACCATGGTTGCTTCCTCTTTGCTCATTGACTAATGTTGGAAATATATCTCTGCGCATGCGTCGTCAATAGCAATGAAAAGGATTTTTGTACTTTGATGGCTGACATTTTGTAAGGTTTAATGCTTTGTCATTCATCGAGATTTATCATGAAGAAACGTTATACGTCGGAAAGCACCCCTTAAAAATACACCGTATCCAGTAATTGCCCTCAAACTCCCCCCCCCCATTTGACTCTTAGAAGCCTGTCCCGTATTTACTGTTCTTAAATCTGGCAACCCTGGTTTGAACCCGAAAAACAACCCCTTAAATACGGCGTTGATTTCCATATTCTAAACAATTTTTTTCTTTGAAAAGATTGTTTTAAAAACACATTGTCCAACTTTTACGATTTTTAAAGATCCATTTTTGCATACATTTTATCACAGGCCTTTATAAATTGAAGCACATGCACAAAGACCATAATGTCAAAGAAAAAGGCCTATAATATACAGTTTTGTATAAATATAAACAAACAGCTATTTTTCACGACAAATAAGAAACAATCCCATTTTTCGTAGTAAACATGTTTTTTTCTTCTGGAAGCATAAAACTGCGTACCCATTGAAAATTTCTTTTGAATGGATGTTAATCTGATTTACAATCGGTATTCAAACTTGGATGCTTTATCGTGGGAATGATCTTGAAGGGATTTTGATGACTACGGTAAACACAAAGGAAGATGAACAACTTCCAGTAAATATCATATATCATTACTTTTATCACATGTGAGGACAAAATTTTAAACGTGAATTCCTTATCTACCTACGAATGTTCCACAATGAAATTTGGGTTGCTTCATTAACGTAATGTTTCGTGTACATTAGCTGACGTAGTGATGACGTACGGTGACGTAAATGTGTAGATGCACGTCAGTGAAAGATGTCGTTACAGAATGATGTCATACTTTGGCTATTTTTTGCCAGCGTTAGTCTGTGACATAGTGTGACTGGTCTGGTTTTTTATTTTTAAAAAAAATTGAATTTAAAACTACCGTAAATGAGGGTTTAGTTAGTCCCACTAATTTTGGAAGCTATATACTGCAAGATTTTTCTTTCTTTTTTACTTCCTTTTACAAAAAAGGAAGTATTGTATTCGCGAAAAAAATTTTCACCCCAAAAACGGCCTTAATTTCCATTTTGCTCACCCCCGAATGAATGTTGAGTTTATTTTTTAACCCGACCACACGTTGATATATGTCTAGGAACGTACAGACACCATAGGCGGATTTAGACCGAAATATTTGGGGGTGGAACAATAACAGGGATCTGGGGAAGGGGGGGGGGTATTCTCGGAATAACAAGGCAGTGGCGAAATCAGAAAATAATTTTAGGGCGGGACACACTTTTAAGTCTAAAAAACGCGATGTAAACCATATTTAGTAGATTAGGGGCTGGGCAATTCTTAACATTTCAAATTGCAGAAAAAGTTTTAAACGAAAGTCGATATTAGAAGCAATGGGTGAATCCAACTACTGATTTGGAATGGGATTTACGCCCCAGAAAAATTTTGAAATAGTATTTTTGAAAACGCAGTTATACAGTTCTTGGTGATATTTTAGGGGCAAGAAAGGTACGTGTGGCTCCAAAGCATTTTTTAGAAATTTTAGTCTGATAAATGTGATTATAGTCCATATTTATAGTTTAGGTTAGGAATATGACTCACAGACTGTCTCCAATCGATTTTTTGAAAAGCAGATAGAGATACGTACCCCCCTGCTCTCCCCCCACGCCACCTCTTTAACTTTTCATAATAGAAGTTATAAAAAATACTACGGAGGACAATTTTTGTTGCTGTTACCGGACGGGGTGTTCTGGAGCTCTCTCCTGGAAAATTTTCGAAATTGAACTCCTAAAAATGAAGTTCTTCTGCAATACTCCATGGTATTAAAAAAAAAAGGATTCTCCCACTTAAATATTTCGAAATATAGTAGTTTTCAAAAAAAAAAAAAAAAAAAACTCTTTGATGATATTACAGAAAGGGGGTTGGAGGCCCGTGTTCAAATAATTTCCAAAATTAAAGTCTTAAACACATGAGTGCAGGACCATATTTGGTAACGTTAGGGGACACTGCAGTTTTTTAAAACTGAAGATCCAAAAACGCAATTTTTAAACGATTTTCGATGTATTTAGGTGATTAGAAGATCTTCCTTGGAAATTTTGAGAAAGTGAAGCCCAAGAAACGAAATTTGAGTTACTCTGTAATAACATTGGCTGGAGAAAGGGCTTTGGGGAAGAAAAATTTTGAGGACTAATAGAAAAAAATGAAAACGAAATAGAAAAAATGAAAAAAAAGGAGGGGGGGGGGGGAGATATGAAAGAAAGAGGATTGTGCGAAGAGGGGGGGAGGAGGTACACAATTCGCCGCCAATAATCTGAAGCTGTTGAAAAATTTACATGTCAATATTTCTTTTTGAAAAAGACATCAAGATTTTTTCCAAACATTCTTTTTTTTTCGTAAAATAACTAGGACTCGACCGATCCATCGGCCTGGCCGATGCATCGGCGCCGATGGTTCAACAATTTAGCCATCGGCATCGGCAATCGGCGGCCGATGCTAACTTGCAGGAAACATCGGCCCATCGGCCTTAAAAACATCGAAAAGCCGATGGAATTGGCCGATGTTTTTGAAAAAAAAAAGGACTTTGTTGTTTTAATTTTTTAATACAAAGTAAAGGGAGTTATTGTTTTTCAAAAAAAAATTGTTTAATTAAATTTCAGTATGAATTACTATTTTAATCACCCTTTTTTAGTCACCCTTGAAAGAGTTTTTTATACTGCATTCAGGTACCAAACAAGTTAATTATTGCGTTGTTTTTTGCGGCTGGATGTACGTATGTATCTCTCATAAGTCATAACTCAAAAATGGTAAGTCGTAGAAGGCTAAATTTTCTCATGTGGGATATGCGCACGTTCCAGTTGTTGCACTTCCCTTTTCGTTTTCGATTGGGTGTTCTAAAAAAGCCTATTAACTGATTTTTTGTGACTACTCATTACTTATTTCAATGCAACACTAATATAGCGTCTAAGACTGACAATCATTTGGTGATGTATTGCAGAACTGGAGACCATGGAAACGAATATGAGATGGCAAAATCGGTTTTTGTTTCATTTTGTTAGATTCCTGCTGAACCGACGGTAATTTTTAATTTTTCGATATTTGTAATATGAACCACAGTAATGCAGTCCTTTTCTGTATCGCTTCGGCGGAGCTGCAAGTTTGAGGCCCGTCGAAATACATTTTTGGGGCTTTTATTTCTCTATCACAGAAGTTGTAAAACATTTATCATAAGCAATATTGTAACTCCTACAGTGCCCCTATGGTTATGGAGCCTCTCGCGCAATTGCAACATTTGCTATATTTTAAATCCGCCACTGCACGTCAAAACAAAGTAGGTTAGTTGTTGTTTTAAAAGGGTTTTTCTGCTCAATGTTTATGATTATTTTGAACTTTATTTTTTACGACTATTTTTTGCATTTCCGAGAACACTTGCGTGCCCCTTCTCCCACTCTCTCAATTTCTGAAATTAAACTATAGATGTACTTCTGAGTTGTTTAAAACTAACAACATTCATAAAATTAGAGATTTTTTTTTCAAGCTTTATCTATGTATAGTTTAGGAAGAATTTCGAGCATTAATGTAAGAAATTGATTTAAGACGTTTTGAATGGGGACATAATTCGGAAAACAAAGGGACTTTTGTATTTTTTCTTTGGAAGTGCTGAAGTAGTTTCAGAAACTCTTCCGAGGCGTTGGTGGTAGCTGTTCTGTACTATAAAACGGGGGCCGAAGTAGGGGCCAAAGTTTAATGTTGTCAATTACTCCAAAATCAGAGGGTGACCCCCTAACCCACCCTCGTCGTTTCAAGCATTTCTTAAATATTTAGAGATCATTTATTTTGGTCAAGAAATTGTCATTTTGCATATTTCTTATACTTATTTCACCTATATTTTGTAATGCGTCATCTTTTTCGTATCATTAATAGCGATAGATTTTTTTTTTCTGTTGTAAGTAACTATTTTCATGTATTTATATAAAATCAGTGAAGAAGTTATTTTCGTTTTCATCATATGTTTAATGATACATTATAGAAAAGTTTCAAGGATTTTCTAGTATGCAATTTTTTTAAATTTCAGAAAAGTATTGTTAAATTGAAAAATTTAATTTGAACTTGTTTGTAATGCTTCATAAAAGATTAAACAATTAAATTTGTTCAATATTACGTGGTGCAAACATCAGATCAAGTAGTATATGCATTCAGTTATTAACTTGGTGTAAATATTTAGTTTTTTTACTGTAGCTGCGTTTTAAGAACCTCGCTCTTTTCATGGCTATTTCTTTTTTTCCGCAAAATTTATGTCACTGTCATACATTTTATGAAAAATGCAAACTTTTCTATTCATAACTTTTAAATAAGTATAAAAATATTTCTATTATGATTTAATATTGTAATTTATCTGTTACATTTTTTGTTTTATTTGATGACTAAAAAATGTCTATGTGGAGTCTTTCCACTTTAATTTTGTAATTTGTTGACGGTTTCATAGTTTTATTCTTAATTTTTTTTGAATGATCAAACAACATAATTTAATATTTTTTTTTTTAACTATGTTTAGTTTACCTAAATCCGTACATTATTACAATATTACTGAAATCTTAGTTATATGTTCAATTTCAAAAAAAAAAAATAATAATAATAATTTGTTAACCGTCTCTTTGTTTTTCTTCCTTTTTACTTTCTTCTATATCTAATATATAGAAGAAAGTATTGGATTCGTGCAAATTTTCAAATTTCGAATTTTGACGGATTCGAACGTTTTGAGGTGTGCTGAGTCCATTTCGACCATTTTTGGAAAAATGTCTGTCTGTCTGTGTGTGTGTGTATGTGTGTGTGTATGTATGTGTGTCACGTCTGTGTGTGACCAGTTTTTTGTGGCCGCTCTACAACAAAAACTACCGCATGAAATCGAACGAAATTTAGTACACATATGTGCCCCTATGTGAACTTGTGCCCATTAGTTTTTTGCGCGAATTCCTCCAAGGGGACTGGAGCAATGGGACGTTTTTCGAGTTACGCGTGCTTACTATTCCTCAGGAAGTAACTGGCGGAATCAAACAAAATTTGGTCCATATGTTGGTATTAACAGGAACAGGTGCTGATTCAATTTTGGTGTCAATAACTCAAACGGGGGTTGAGCTATAGAACGTTTTTTGTCGTCAATTGTGACTGCTGTATCTCAAGAAATAACGAACGGAATGAAAGAAAAATTTATCGGCAAGTAGCCCTTAGTGGGTATAAGAACTGATTTTATTTTTGTGTCAACAGCTAAAAAGGGGGTAGCGCAATCACCCGTTCTTTTTTTCCATTTTGAGTGCCCTATCTCAAGAAGTAATGCTACGTTCTGGTTGAAATTTGGAATATATGTGAATCCATATGTAAACAGGCTTTGGTTCTATTTTGACGCCGATCGCTCCAAGAGGTGTTGATTTTTTTTTTTTTTTTTTTGCGAATAAAAATATTTTTATTAATGCAACAATAAGAAAGATAAATCGTAATAGATTGTCGTCTGCGTATTTCTCGTGATTTTAATTGTATGGAAATGATAGGAAATATTATCTCAATGATTTAAAATTTTTAACTGTTGCCATCTTATGTTTGTTAACAAATAAAATATTTGTGCTTTGCTTTTGCAATAATTCAGACATTGGGTCAAGTTTTTGCATGTGTAATTTTGTTTTTGTTGGGAATATTGCTTCCTCGTCAAGCATGGGGAGGGATCAGAAAAAAAAAAAAAAATATATAGAAGAAAGTTTCGTGATGGCCACAACATACTAGTTTATTTTCTTTTTTGGCTGTTGTTCTTTGTCTTCCATCATACAGCAGTCAAAAAAGGAGAAACATAACTACATCCTAAACAGATTGTACGATCCAAAAGATCGGGGGACAAGCTGTATAAAACCTTACCCAGAATAGTTCACATTACCGAAGCTCATCCACCTTCAAAAGGTCATCTTGAGGGACTATGTACTTCTGCCAGTGTTCATATAACTTTTGGAAACACTCTTGGAAGCCATTTTTTTCCTACCTTCTGTGATGCAACTTTATCTTCTCCTGACAAAAGAAAGCGGCGTCCATGCAAATGTTTTTTTGCCGGAAACAGGTAAAAGTCACATGGATCTAATTCCGATGAAACGTTATGTTATTTGTTTGTCATACCAGAGTATTGACCAATCGAATCGTGCATCCTCAACATGAAAGTCGCCTTCTTCCCCATGATGAAGTTAAAGCAGCAGCGCAAGAGGCCTTACAGGAGGTTGAGATAAATGTCTTCCAGGAGTCCTAAAAGCTATACGAACGATGGCAGAAGTGCATAGTCATTCAAGGTGACTATTTTGTAGATAGATGTACTTCGGTAATGTGAACTATTCACGGTAAATTTTTATACAACTTGTCCTCGAACTTTTAGATCATACTACGTACGTATGAGTTTTCAACTTACTATTTCATAACGTTTTTGAGTGAAGTAAGTTTACGCGCATGAAGACATCACAAGAAAATTTGCGATAATTAACTAAGGAGGCGTTCAAAATGGATATTTCGATCATCTATATGTTCTTAGGCACATATGCATGTACATATGCGCGGAAAAAACTTGTGAAATTTTAATTGGATGATCGTAAAATAAAAATCTAGGTCGAAATCTAAATTTTTTTTTGGGGGGGGGGGAGGGGTGGATTACAAATCCTTATTCGTAGAAAGAAAGTAAAGTGAAATGAATCAATGATCCTTTAAATCCCTGAAATCTTATCAATTTATTTGTGTTAGATTTTTTTTTTTTTGCCATCGGCCAAGCATCGGCCATCGGCAATCGGCCATTTAGAGGAAAACAATCGGCCATCGGCCATCGGCCAACAATCGGCATCGGCCCATCGGCCAAAAAATACCATCGGTCGAGCCCTAAAAATAACTGCGTTTTCCCAAAATGAGATCTTTTCTTCTCTTCAATAATAAAGAATTTTTTTTAAACTCAGCGCAGAGGGTCACCAGTCTTGTGCCCCCTCCCCCCTGGATGCACGACTGCAACAAAATGTCCGGGAGTCCTATTCAAAAATTTTTGAAAATTTACCTTAAAAATGTTGGTTTTCGGTTGATTTCGGTGTAGATTTTATTGATAAAATTTCTTGCAATAACCATGCTTTTATTATTATTTTTCTTTTTGGTCTTTATTAGCCATTGTTGTTTCAAAATAGAAGAATTGGTATTGATATACGAATAAATACCCAATTACAGAACATGCAATTATTCTATACATCAACACAGCACTGAACAATAAATTGTTTGAGAAGTTTCTTTATTTGCATAAAATTATTTGGGTTTTTCTTTTCCAAATAGATAAAATTACTTTAATTCTTAATATAAGCACAGTTATGTTTTTCTTGCTCTAGCGACGTGTGGTGATACACTGGATTTAAGTAAATTTACTGTTATAGCAGCTATGAATTTTCCCCCCCCAACTGCGTTTCTGAGTGAAACATACTAAACTAATTTTTTTCAAAACCCAACCAAAAATTTTGGGGGTGCGGCGCACCCCCTGGCACCCCCGTAAATCCGCCTATGACAGACACCCGAAATATCCATTTTGATGATCCCCGAGTTAATTACAGCGAGGTTTCTCGTGACGTCTGTATATACGTATGTATGTCGCATAACTCAAGAACGGAATGTCCTAGAAAGTTGAAATTTGGTACTTAGACTCCTAGTGGGGTCTAGTTGTGCACTTCTCTTTTTGGTTGCACTCGGATGCTCTAAAGGGGCCTTTAGCCCCTTTTTGGGGGTGAAATCATTGTTGATTTCGATGTAAACTCAAGTGGTGTTATAATTTGGTGGACACTTGGCGATATATCGCCAGTCTTTTTCTCGCCAAGCTTTGTTGCCAACTCACATTAAAACTGCCAATAATGAGAAGATGACATTAAATTGGAGTAAAAGGAAGTCATGTGATGCACACATCAGCTCGTTATTTAATAACTTTCTGTTATGCCTGGTTCTAATTAGGTTTTAAACCCAACATATCAATTAGAAGAGCGGAAGGAATAATAAAGAAAAAGTCACAAGGCAGCCGTAAAGCAAGAGCTCCAAAATCTGTTAGACCAGTGGTGTTTTACCTTTTTTTTTTAAACCCAAGGGCCGCACTTCATATTAAGATGCATCTCAAAATGTTTCAAGGATTAAACCCCATTATTGAAATAATAAAGTTTTTTTTTTAATTAGAAGAAAACTCGAAAATTGAGGGAAAACTGTTTTACTGCATGGATTTTCGATGAAAATTTCAAGTGTTTCAACACGGAAAAATTTCTGAAAATCGCTAAGTTGACCCTGGACTTGACACCTCAATTTTGGCGCAAAATTATTCGTGATAGTGTCAAATTACCGCCAAATAATCGCCATATCATGACGTTAGTTCTGTTTCTTTAATACTTTGAGTTTAAACTTTGCCCTCATTGAGTTAGGAAAAAAACGTACAGTAATAATAATAATAAACAATAGGAAAATTAGCGTAAATCAATGAAATCTATAGAATAGAATGAAAGATATTCTATTGCTTGAGGGAACAATTATTGTCTGGTAAGAAGGAAGCAACGGAGCAAGGCATAAGAAAGTAATTCTAACTGCAGAAGGAAAGGTGACGGTATCGTATTTCGTGGCTGTCACTGCCGCACAGTGTTTCGATTAGTACAAGCTAGGTGGACAAAAGTCATGTTCAAAATTCTAAACTTTGGTATTAGGATAATGCAAACATTAAACCAAAACAGGATGCTTAATTATTTCTTTATGTCTAACTCCCTTCCGTCACGTGAGTAATAAGTTTCAAAAGTACGCATCCGTTTGTAATTGAATAAATCAGTTTAGTTCCAGACATTATTTCATCACACAAAATTAAAGTGTTCCTAATTTGATATGATTTTATTGTTCAAGATGGATACTTTTGATACTGGTAAGTGCTTTTTTTCCCTAATTTAATTAATCCATCTGATAGTCCAATAATATTAAAAAATTTTTTTAAAGATGAACGAAGGATTTTTTTGCCTGTTTCAAAACTTTCGAGTGATGGCAATGACTTGTACCCATTTGTACCCGGGCTAAATTTTCTGTATATAGTAGCTACAGCTTTCCCATTGATAATAAGACGTATTATAGTCAGCACACTAGAGTACAAAATATGTTTTTTTAATCCAAACCTTTGAGTGCTTCAATAATTCTTCAAAAAAAAAAAAAAAAAAAAAACCTACCCGCAAGAAAGTACTCTAGAGAAAAAAAATATGTTGTACTAGAGTATGCTGACTATATTACGCCTTATTAATAATGGGAAAAGTGCAGCTGTTATATACAAAAAATTTGGCCCGGGTACAAACGGTTAAAATCATTGCCATCACTTGAAAGCTTTTAAACGAGCAAAAACTCCTTCGTTTATCTTCAAAAAATTTTAAATATTGTTTAATTATCAGATAGAGTAATTAAATTAGGGAAAAAAAGCACTTACCAGAATAAATAGTATCGATCTTGCACAATTAAGTCACGTGAATTGAGGAACACTTTATTTTTGTGTGATGAATTTTGAACTTATTTACCTAGCTTGTATTAATCGAAACACTGTGTGCCGGTCAAAAGCATGATGATAATCCTTCTTCGCATGCGTGCAATCGTACAAATACTTCTGCAAAAAGTTTTCGAAGAGGTACAGGCCCAATGTGAAATATACTTTCAAGAATATTGGGAAAAAATCGCCACTAATGTAGTTTTTACTTATTTTATTTTATTCGTCACACGGTAAACTTCTTTTTCTTCCAGATGTAACATGTATGCGAAAACATCCATGTGCATTTCGTCTTCGATTTCGTTGTCTTCCTCGTCTTCGTCATCAATTGGCACGTACTCTTTAGCATCGAAAAATTGCCAGACAGGTGGTTCGTTTTCGTCCAGCTCATACTCTTGACAGCGGCGACGGATGCGCCTGAATGAAAATTTAAAATCACAAATTAAAAAAAAAAAATTAAAAAAGGCAAAATAAATAGACACATAAAACTGAAAATAATAATGAGAAAAAAGAAGAAAAGTGAAAATCTTGGAGTGTAGTGTGGTTCTCATAGGTTGAGCTATGACCTTGATCATCTCTACTGCGGAAGTACAGACTCATTTTCGGAAACTGAGAGCAAAGAAATACAGGCTCATTTTTGGAAGTTTGGAGTAAAGAAATAGAGACTCATTTTCGGACATTCGGAGCAAAGAAACGAGCACGATAGAAATGTAACATTCAACGAAACGAAAGAAATAGCAAGTGTTGAAAAGAACTTTTTTTAAAATTTTTATTTATCGTATTATAGTGTGGCTTTGATAAGTTGAAGCGCGACTTTGACAATGTTTACCTATTTTCGGGGGAGCTCAGTGAAAAAGGGAAGAGTAATTGGCTCGGATTTGAGTTGGCATACCGTCACAAAACTACTGCGAAAGTAACCCAACTCAACTCAGCATCAATTACCCTTCCCTATTACCCCCCAAAAAAAGGAGGACATTGTCAAGGTCATGGATAAACTTATCAGACCCCACCACATAAAACACGAAAGGCCAAGTGCACAATTCCTAGTGAACTTTGTTTTCTTATGGGAAACACTGCGCTGCGTGGTTTTAAGTATAAGCACCGCTTTTAAAACCAAATATTAGTTATGAAATTTGCGTAGTTTAAAAATTGAAATATTTGTGACTACTTCGTGAAACCAAACATTAAATAAAAATGATAATAATTATTATAAAAATCACACAAAAGCCACGTAAATTGCTATTTGGGATGAGTAGCTAGAATATGAGTTCATGTTTTTCAGATATTCTTACATCTTTTTCATTCCTACAATGAAGTTGCTGTATTTAACCCATTTTTCAAGCTGCATTTCGCTAATTTGCGCCTTTTAATTTTTGCATTTATGTGGAGTGGATGTTAATACAGAGGAGAAAAGGAAGAAACGAATGTCATGCTGATGAAAGAAAACATGATGAAAATTTTTAGTGAAGATGAAATGGTTAGCAATTTTCGGATGAGAAAAATCGACAATTTCCGCGCATTTGTAAGATTAATACTTACTAATATTCCGTTGTTTTCTCCTTTTTTTTCCATACGTATTAAGATTTTCTTGTCAGACGTTTGAAAGTTCTCAACCCAATAAACGTTTCGAATAATTTTTGGATTTTAATCTTCCGAAGCAAATTTTTGCTAGAAAATTAAGCAGTTTACGAATTTTCATAATACTTTTTCACATCAATTACATTTAAAGTAAATAGAACCGCTATTTGATTATTTGCAAGAGGCAGAAAATATTATTGACTTTTATTACTGAGTTAGAGACAAACATTTTTTTTTTTTCAGATTTTTCAATGATTTATGGGCTTTGAACAGTGTGGATTCGCTTAATCTTTGGTTCTCAAAACCAACATAAAAACCCTTAGTAACAATAAAGCTGAAAGTATGTGTCTCTGGATGTCTGGATATCTGGATGTCTGTTACGCGCATTGCGCCTAGATCGTTCGGCCGATTTTCATGAAATTTGGCACTAAATTAGTTCGTAGCATAGAGGTGAGCACCTCGAAGCGATTTTTTGAAAATTCAGGATTGCAGGAATAAAAGAGTTCTTTTTTCTATTCCAATTTTAAGATTGTATTTTTATCACCATTGGTGGATTTAATTCCTCTGCACCGAGCAAATTACCATAACATTGACGAGTAAATTACCATAACATGGACGAGCAAATTACCATAACATAGACGAGCAAATTAACATAGCATATTGGCGAGAAATTCATCATCCATTATTTGTAAATATACAGTCGAACCGAATGACCTTTTAATTTTCTACTACGGGCAAAGCCGGGCGGGTACCGCTAGTAACAGAAAAAAAAGCCCCCCCCCCAAAAAAAGGAAAAGAAAAACAAAAGTATAAATCTCTGACGCAAGTTTGCTAATTAAAGATAACCCGTTAAAGAAATGCTTATGAAATGCGACTGCTATAAACATATCAAATGGGCTTGCCTTCAAAAAATGAAATAGTTATGCTTGAAAAAGTATTAAAAATAAAACGTTCGAATAAAAAATAGTGCATAGGTATTAAGCAGTAAGTCACCGCCCTTAAGCCAGGGTTAAGACAGGACTACATGTAATATACCGACAGCCCGGCTATCCCCTCCAGCTCGGTTATTCCCAATTCCAAACTGATGAGTCCATAATAAAAGCGAAACTGCAGTCTCTGGATGGCATAACCGGGCCGTCGGCATATTGCATGTAGGGCATAGGTAATTCGATATTTCCATGGATTGCTGCGTATATTTACCCAATGCGTCTTGCACATCCTATGATAGGATGGTCTTCCTTGAAGCAGTTCATTTGCAAATAGTTAAAGAATATTTTTCCAATTCGATTTGAAGCTCGAGTGTTGGCTTCGTTCAAGCAACGGTGAAACTCATCATCGCAGTCACAGTGAGATCTGAAAGCAGAAATGGAATTTCGTCATTAATGCATGGATTAAAATGATGTCTAATGTACATGCATGCAAAATACATTCAAACACTACGTCGAAATTGCTGTTAGTAATTAGGGATGTGCCAGATAGTTAAAAAAGTGGATCTGCGGATACGGATCCGGATCATTAATATCAAGATCCGCGGATACGGATACGGATCTTATTTTATTTTATTATTATTTTTTTTTGAGCAATCACGATTGCTTCTTGTTCTCACTTGACTGTTTTTGGCGTCTTTTGATTTTTCCCACCGCCACCCTCCGCACCATCACCGTCGACGGGCTCCTCACGATGCTGCTCCTACAGCGAAAGACGTCTCCGGGTCGCATCCCTGTCCTACACACACGCGCATACATACACAACTACACACACGCACGCACACACACACAAACACATACACACACATACACAAACACATACACACATGCAAACACATATACACACGCATACATACAGACACCCACACATACACACGCATACATACAGACACCCACACATACACAAACACATACACACATGCAAACACATATACACACGCATACATACAGACACCCACACATACACACGCATACATACAGACACCCACACATACACACAACTACCCACACATTCATGCCTGCGCACTGACACAAACACATATATATGCCTACACACATATACACCTACCCCCCCCCCCCCCCCACACACATTCATACACACAACTACCCACACACTTATGCCAGCACACAGACACAAACACACATGCCTACACACACATACACATAACCCCTACACACAAACACATACCCCCACACACAAACACACACGCCTACATACACACACTCGTGATTACGAAAAACATAATTTGAGTTCAAGATGTCAAGATTCAAATCAATTTTTTTTTTTTTTGGCCCAATTCAACTATCTAAGTGTAAAATTTGTAACGAAAGGTATTCCCGTCAGGATAATGGCACTGTTCCTTCAAAAAATGTCATCTACGGCGAAATTATAATCAAGACTATGATTTACTCTT
Organism: Uloborus diversus; assembly: GCF_026930045.1. Taxonomy (NCBI): domain Eukaryota; kingdom Metazoa; phylum Arthropoda; class Arachnida; order Araneae; family Uloboridae; genus Uloborus; species Uloborus diversus. The sequence continues at coordinate 158,353,058 of NC_072737.1, read as the reverse complement.
TAAAGAAATCTGTGTTAAAATTGAGGGAGAGTTGGGAGGAACGGGTCAGCACTGCATTAATGCTTGAATAAAATGTGAAAAATTATTTCTAGCTTGCTCGGTAGATGCAGGAGTGTAAAGTTGCTACTGGATAGGCTAGAAATAATTTTTCGCATTTTATTTCAGCATAAATGCAGCACTGATCCATTCCACCCAAATTACTCCGACCGACGGAATAACAAAGCCGGGAACACCTTTACAAACAGTAAATTGTGAATTTTGTCTCACTTTTCTTGAAGGATACCGAGAAAAATCAAAATGAAGAATAACAGAAACCCCAAATCAATAACAAAAACTAATATTAAACTAAAAATTAAAAAAAAAAAAAAAAACATGTCTCAGAGAGCCGTTGGCTTCTGAAATGATACCTTATAATTTAAATAGGGAATAAAACCTAAATTAAATGGAATTTAAGAGTCTTTTATTCAAATATTTAAGAATTTTTAGAATAGAAAAGATCCGTTTCAGATCCGTCCAAAAAGTAACGGATACGGATGCGGATACAGATCTTTATTTTTCCTCGGATAGCCGCGGATACGGATACGGATACGGATATCCGGAACATCACTATTAGCAATACAGTCGAACTCGGTTATAACGAGCCCCGATTTAACGAGAATCCGGATTTAGCGAGGAAATCAGAAATACTTACTTGGTAAAATGTTAAGTCTATTAGAGCATAACTCGTTTTTCCGAGCAAACGCCCCTTAAATCGAGTATTAACTCGTGATTTATAAAATTTCTATTGATTTCCAGTTCAGCTTACTCTTTTTTTTGGTGAACTTTCTTCAACATTCATTCAACCTGAGGTTAATAATAAATTATAAATACTGAGGACAAACGATAGCAGAACTTTTTTAAATTTGTGGGGTAAAGAAGCATTTAAAAATTATGTAGGTTTTGTGTGTTCCTCAAAAACAATGACACAAGAAAAAGACATTCACACAGTTCAAAGCAAATTAACCAACTTGTTTGAAATGGGGTTGTTTCCTTCAGTCAAAAGTAGTACTTTTTGTCACTAAAATTGATAGAATAAGCAAAAAAAAAAATAATAATAACATGGACCCAGAAAATACTTTCATTTTCAGAACAGTTATTTTTTAATTAATTTTTTGATATGTCCGATTTTTGAAACAAGGCGTGGTCTTGATGACGTCACAAATGATGCACTTTGCCTTTCTACCGCGATTCCACGTTATGATAATCAAGAAGCGAATTAACCCCCTTGCGGTTGGACAGTCCCAGACTTACATGTTAAATGGACGAGATATCTCGTCAAGAACTGCAAGGTCGATTGCGCTCTACGCCCGCTATCAACCATATCGTTGCCAATACACGTGAGTAAAGATGCGAATTAAATATTTTGCTCTGTAAATGGCAGTTCATCATTTTTGATGCCATCGGACAGCAGCACAAACATTGAAAGAGCGCCGATTTAAGTATTTAAAAAAAATATTAAACTTAAAGAAATTATTTAAAAAATGGTCAGATCCTATGTTTTTAAGCATGCTCTTTCAGAAAGAAAAACTTTTAAAATTTTGGAAACGACCCCATTGTACAATGTTTAACAAAGAAGAAGAATAAAGGAAACTATGATGAATTTTTCTGATTTTTTTTCGCGAATTCGTTTTTTTTAAGAACACTTAGTTGTAACGAGCAAACATCACGGGCCCTTTGAGTTCGTTATAAGCAAGTTCGACTGTAGTTGAACAAATGCATATTTTCGTTGCGGTTGCGGTGACAATGAAGCTACTGAAGAAACTTGCTAATGTCGACCTTTTATTAAAATTTTATTAATAGTTCAATTTGTAAGAGTTTTATTTTGGTGCGTATCGATAATTTAAATATCTTTTTGTAAAATTTTATGAACAGTGTTACAATATCCGTGTCTTTAATTTGCGTGTAGGCATGATTGCGTAGATGGTGTGCTCCTTCATAAGGAATGTAAAAGATCTTCAATTAAATAAAATTTCAGTTCTTTAAAGCAAAGTATTGTCAATGGAACATTGAATTATCATAAGGAATCGACAATACAACGGGATTTTGCTGTTGTTCAGATTCTTTGCTTAACAATAAGTTAAGAATCAGGAGTATTGAATTAACAGAGAACTATATTTTACTGAAAACAAAAACGTAATGTATAATCAAATATATAAAAATGAAATCTAATTTTGTAAAAATCAATATAAAATTTTCCAAAAATCTATCCAAGCGAATGCAATATAATAATTGAATCCACGAAATACACCGTCAGCTTAGTCATTCCAGCCGAGGACTGCAGTTTCGTGCTTATGAGCACTCATCAGCCCGGCATATGAAGTGACTGAGCTGGAGGTGGAAAACCTCTTAAGGAAGCCAAGAGTGCTAAACAAACTGGAGGCTAACATAGAATTAGCACTGACCAGACGAGTGACCGAAGCAGTGGTTCAATTCAACTCGAAGATCGAATTTTCAATAATACCATGCATGTCATTTACAGGCATTGTATTTTCAAGAAAATACCATGCCTTGCCTTCGATCTTCGAGTTGAACTGAATCATTGCTTCGGTCACTCGTCTGGTCAGTACTAATTCTATATATTAGCTACCAGTTTGTGTGGAACCATTGGCTTCCTTAAGAGGTATTCTGCCTCCAGTTCGGTCAGTTCCGAATAAGTCGGGCTGATGAGTGCTAATTAGCATGAAACTGCAGTCCTCGGCTGGAAATGACTGAGCTGGCGGTGTATTTCTGTCTTAGCCTTGGTTACAGGGCGGTAACTTACTGAAAATAATTGAATGGTTAGCTGGAACAACGCTGGATGTTAAAAAATACAAATTTTACATGAGGGCGTTTTTTTCTGAGAGTGCAATTATGAAAAAGCTGCAAGAAAATGTCACATCCAACATTGCTCCACTGTTATAATCGTTTTCCTCTAAAACATAAAGATAAACCCAAATCGGTTTTTTAACGAACAAACAAACATTATTTCACCGGAAAACCAATTCTGAAAAAAAAAAAAATATTAATTTGAATTTTTGGCATCTTGAATTCAAATTATGTTTTTCGCAATCACGAGCGTGTGTGTGTATCAATGCGCATGTGTGTTTGTGTAGGCGCATGTGTGTGATTGCGCGTGTGTGTGTATGTATGCATGTGTGTGCGTGTTGTGTATGCAGTGCTGTGTGTGTAGGCGTTCGTGTGTGTGTATGTAGGCATATGTGTTTGTGTCTGTGTGCAGGCATGAGTGTGTGTATGTGTGTAGGCGTGTGTATGTAGGATATGGATGCAACCTGGAGACGATTTTTGCAAGAGGAGCAGCATCGTGAAGCCCGTCGACGCGACTGTGGTGCTGGCAGAGGGTGCTGGTGGAAAAATAAAATGATAGGAATTCAAAACAGTCAAATGAGAACAATAAGCAATCATGATTGCTCAAAAAAATCACACACAACGTTGTTCCAACCTACCAGTTCAGTAGATCAGTTATGTCAACATAAGTGATAAATTAAGCTTTCATGAAATTTATACTTCGCACTTTGTGAAGGGAGACGAATTCCTGAGTCCATGTTTGGATTCGAAGCCTTCAATGTTGTCTTCGCAATGATCATGCGTTCTGCAACACATATCAGCTTCGACTTCCGGACCTAAATCGTCGTAGCTGTCAGATATGTTACCCGCACCACACCATTTCGTACCTGAAATAATGAGCAATTTAGAAATAATTTCAAATGGCTGCTTTGTTCATAATTACAAAGTGTTTCAATGAAAAGTACTATGAGACTCTATAACTAATATTAATAAAAGTTGTTACATCTTTGTATGTATGATGCATGCATCGATCTGTGTCATCGTTACTCCTGGCGAACGACAGAAAACTGAGCCTCGAACCAGGTATCGATAGATTCGTAATTTTCCTAGCTGCATGTTTAGCTAGGTGGGATAATGGGGTCGTTTCCAAAATTTTAAAAGTATTTTTTTCTGAAAGAGCATGCTTAAAAACATAGGATCTGACCATTTTTTAATTAATTTATTTCAGTTTAATATTTTTAAAAAATTACATAAATCGTTGCGCTTTTATTGCTTGACCTTCTGTCGAGTGACATCACAAATGATGAAATGCCATTCAATGTTGCCATTCACAGAACAAAATATTTAATTCGCATCTTTACTCACGTGTATTGGCAACGATATGGTTGATAGCAAGCGTAGAGCGCAATTTTAATTCTTTGCTTGATTATCATAACGTGCAAACGATGTAGAAAGATGCGTCAAATTTCATCATTTGTGACGTCATAAAGACCACGCCTTGTTTGAAAAATCGGACATTTTAAAAAATTAATTTAAAAAAAACTGTTGAGAAAATGAAAGTATTTTCTGGGTCCATGTAATTTTTTTTTGCTTATTCTATCCATTTCAGTGATTAAAAGTAGGACTTTTGACTGAAGGAAACCACCCATTTGTGTGATTTTAATTAGCGGAAATATGAATTAAAAACATAATTTATTTCTCCCTTTGTCCTTTCTTTGGAATCACTGAGAGCTAGTTTTTCTTTTAGACATCAATGATTCAAAATGTCATTCAATGTTTTTGTTTTACTTAGTTTTTTGCTAGTTTGGGGTTAAAGTCATGTAATTTCTTGTAGTTTTGAAGTTTAAGTTACGTAGTTTCTTTTTTGTTTTGACTTTAAAGTAATGCAGTTACTTTCTGTTTCGAGGGTAGTTGTTTGTTAATTTGGGATAAAATATATTTAGCTTTTAACTATTTTGAGGTTAAAGTCATGTAGTTTCTCGCGTTTTGGGATTAAAGTTGTGTAACTTCTTGATATTTTGTTGCTAAAGTCGTGTTTTTTTTTTCTTTTTTTTCTTCCTATTTTGAGGATAAATCATGTAGTTACTTGCTGCTTTAGGATTAAAGTTATGTAACTTCTTGCTATTTTGTGGTTAAAGTTATGCAGATTTTTTCTATTTTGGGGTTAAAAGTCATAAAACTCCTTTTTATTTTAGAATCAAAGACATGGAGTTTCCTTTTATTTTAGGGTTAAAGTCATGGTGTTTCCTTTTATTGTAGGGTTAAAGTCATGTAGTTTCTTGCTATTTTGAGGTTAAAGAAATAGTGTGGCTCGAATTCATGTCGCTCGGTAAGGAGTCAAAAACATCAAATTTGTTGGAAACGGGGAGCGCAATAAAAGCGGAAAGGAAACCAAGACCTCCACTCCTTATTCGGAAGTCTGGCGCAAATTTTCTTTTGAAATATATTTCGTACTTTAAGCAAACAACGACGCTTCGCAAGAAAAACTTGCTTCACCAACGCTCAATTAAAGCAACCCATGCAAATTTTGTTTGCAACCGATTTTGAGGTGGCATCGATAGCCAAGAATCTTGAGCTGGACTCTATTTGGAGATCGGCCACCATAACATTTTTCCCCATTCCTGCTTGAAATGTTTGAGGCAAAACAAAAGAACCCTACCTGGATAAATGAAAAAGCCACTGAATACTCCAAATCTTCCCCAAACGTCAGCGCCTTCTCCTTTTATAGGAGAGTCTGGTCCTTTAACATAATTGCAAAAGTTAATCATGGAGCTTAAAGATTTGGGGTCCACTGTCATGATACCTGCTTCTGGGATGGCTTCTAGAGCTTCTTTGATTAAAAGCCTGTAAAAGATCAATTAATTAATATGAATTTCAGCTCTCGTTGTTTTTAAGATATTTAGACACCTTGCAGATAAATATGTTGTGCCATTAATGCCTCAGAGTTGCTGTGGGGTAAGACTAGGTATTAGTTTAGGCTACTGATCAGCATTTTAGTTACACATAAAACCACTTGTCCGTGTGCCAAAAAATGAGTTCATGAAAACTTCTATTTGCGTCTCAGATCGGTTGATGGACTGATGTTTGGCTATTTGAAGCCTTTGTCTGAAAAAGTAGGTATCTCCAAAAAAAAAAAAAAAATCTGTACTGTCTGACCATCGATTACATGGAAAGGCTAATATCCGGTTTATAGGCGGAAATGGAAGTATCTATTAGTTTATAGGGATGTTAGTTGGCTTGTTACAGATGTGCACTTTTGCCTCTCTATTATTTAACCTCAGCTTTGTAAAAATGAAAATTTGCTCTCAGCAAAACTTTTTTAATCTTAAGTATATTTGATCTATATTCTCTCGGCAAAAATTAATTGATTTATTTATTCACAACAAAGTTTTGAGTGTACCATTTTGCTTTTATGTTCCTGAACGAAATGAAAATATTTTCCTTTCTTTTGTTGTTTCCACACATGGTAATTATTTTTATTTTCCCTTACTTTATTTTAGAAAATGCAATAAATGAATAAGGCACTAGTGACATAATAAAACGCGTGCTTCAAAATCCCATCGTTATTTTCCCTTCTCCCCTGCTAGATTCATTCAGATGGAATAGTATTTACTTGGCAGATTGCCAAATTACATACAAACCGCCGTCTAACAGTAGGAAAAGTTTACATATCATAGCTACAAAAAGATATTAGTTACAATAACTTTTCCTGTTTTGTGTAAATCATTTTGGGGACTATTTTACAACTCCCTGACTGTCTCAGGTTGTTGGCCTACCAAAGTATTGCTATTAAAAATTTTGAAAAAAAATAGAACCGACTTCAAAATTGCTCTAAAAAGTGAAAAATAATTTTATTCTTTAAACACCATCGATAATGCTTTTAAACATAATTTTTGAAGTTGGCGCAAAAACAAAACGTAAAATCCAGTGTAACCATGCTTCGTTCATATTTTTTTTCAGAAAAGCATCCAAAGTTACGAACGAAACATTAATATCGCTATTCAAATATGCTGTCATCAATGCATAATGTATGTGATAGTGAAGAAACTGGTCCTGGTTAAATTTATAGTTGTATTTGAGTTATGGCTGTGAATGATTTTATCTATCGTTTTTGCGCCAACTTCAAAAATTATGTTTAAAAGCATTATCGATGGTGTTTAAAAAATAAAATTATTTTTCACTTTTTAGAGCAATTTTGAAGTCGGTTCTATTTTTTTTCAAAATTTTTTTATTTCATTCTTTTTAGTGTAAATGTAGGTATTTCAGAAATAATAAGAAGTTACCATCACGAAACTTCACATTGTTTCTTAAAAATGCTCCATACTAAAAAAAAAATATTGACAAGTGTTAAACTTTAAGCGATTGGCACTAAAAACTTATCTTTGTTCCTCTCTGGAAATCATGCGTAGTTAATTTAATTATAACCATTTAAGTATTACGTTTTTCCTAACTAATTTACATTCCACAGCATCTAAGTTGCTCATGATGCAATCCTGTATTTTCTTACTTAGCCCCGATCATCTGTTATCGGCATAGATGATAACGATAAAAATACTACAGAGTAGTTGAGTTAAACCTAATGGTAGCATTGTGAAGGCTAAGCAGATCCTAATCACTGCATCACCTCGCTTCCAGGCTAGGTTTACCCCTACTATGGAGCAATAGCACTGAAGAAAGGAAGATTTTGATAATTCACATAGGGTTACTACAAATCAGCAGGGTTACTAAAATAAAATTATTTACGCCAAAAATGAGACGACAGTGCCAGATTCCCCATTATCGAAATATCCCTTGAAGAAATTTGATTTTTGTTTCAGAGAAGCCTTCATTCAAAATTATCATTACAATTACTATTAATGTTGCTGTTATATGGCACCAAACTTTTATAACAATGAGTTTCATACTGTCGCGTAGATGAAGATAGCGAAGACAATGTGAAAGCCAAATGAAGCAAATACTTGTTAGTCTCAACTCGAGATCTTTATTCAGAACCATGAATGAACGTTACATCTCCTTATATACAACTTGAGAAAGTGCTGGAACTTTCCAGACTTGGAAAGATACAGAAATTAATAGAAAGATTCGAGAAAATACGGGAAACAGTAGAAACGAAATTTTAGTAAAATTCACTTTGTCCTAGTCGGGATTTGAACCCGGGTCGCTCGTGTGGGAGGCGAGAATTCTACCACTGAGCCACCGTTATCCACGAATGAAAAGTGCGAACTTCACTACAATATCATTTCAATCATTTAACAGGGAAATTGCATAAAATTTACTAATTTTTGCCCATAACTTTTTTTTTAAAGAACAAATATGGTCAAACAAAGTAATGGGACCTAAGTTGAGCCATCCCCTAACGATTAAAAAAATAATCATCAAAATCCGTTCACTAGGTGAGACGCTATGAGTGGACAAACAAAAAAAAAAAAAAAACATACATACGGTATGAATTGATAACCGCCTCCTTTTTGAAGTCGGTTAAAAACTGAAAAAAAAAAATCGCTTTTGCAGTAAAATTGGGATTGGAGTTACTTTTGCAGCTACACTCCTTTCAATTGAAATAAAGGAGTACCTGTAAAAAACAGGTATTTAAAAAAAAATGGAGATACCTGCTTTTGCAGAAACAAGCTAAATTTTTAGTCTTCAAGGATAGAAGATTTCATTAATATGACTGCTTGAATAAACAACAGAAAATTTCATCAATGCTCTGGTTTAAAACAAATGGGAGAAAAGAGTTTAACTGATCTTTACGGGAAAAGAAATTTCAATTTTTTAAAATCTGAATTTGCTCAAACTAACATTTTTTTACTGAACTTAATTTCTGCGCCGTAACAAGAAAGAGACTACAGAAGCAGTTTTTCGAGTAATCCGCTGAAATGAGATCTGAAGAACTTTTTAAACCAAAATTATGGACAAATCAGACTGCCCCTTTTCGCGGAGCATTGTTTTCGCTAAATTGAATTGCATGTTGAAATTTCACTCTCAACTTTGCTAAAAAATGTTAAGGAAGTTTTAAATTAAAGAAATATAACACTTCTTTTCCTTTTTAAATATTAACTGCATGGAGCGCTTATTTTATGTATTTATTTACATTTAGGTAAATTTTCTTGAGTGCAAAGCTAGTTTACCTTTTTCAACACGAAATTCTAGTTAGCTGGCTACATTTTGATAATTTTAAGATAAATAAATGGGGTAGGTAAAAAGGGTTTTATATAGGAAAATGTGGGATAAAGACAAGAAGTAAAGATAACTTTTTTTTAAAAAATTAACAAACTAGGAATTTGTTTTGGAATAAATTACATTACAAAAAGCAAGAATAACGAATTTTGTGATAAAACTTGCATAGAAATATTATTTTTCATTTTTGGTAGTAAATTCGTATCTGGTAGTAGTATTCGTATCTTCGAAATTTGGTAGAAAATAGACCGTTCGGCCGATTTTCATGAAATATGGCACAATGTAGCATGGGAAAATTCGATGTGGTTCTTTTTCTATTTCAAATTTTAAGAACCAAATTATCATAAGATGGACAAGTAAATTACAAAATTACCATAACGTGGAACCGTAACATGGGTACAAGCCAATTGGCGAGAAAATTCATCAAACATTATTTGTAAATATACAGGCGAACCAAAAGACCTTTTAATTTTTCTATTACGAGCAAAGCCGTGCGGGTACCACTAGTAAATTAATAAATTAACGCTCGATGGTTATGGCAATGTGACTCGCTATGTATCGATCACAAAGCCAATAGATAAAAGCGACGTCAAGGCACGACAAAATGAAGTCAATCTTGATTGATCAAAAAGAACAGAAAACTACAAATGAATAAAAATGTTATTACTTGTCAGCATAAATGTAGCAATCCGCAAAAGCTCCTCTGGTTTCGTTGGCGATCACTAACACCATTCTCCGCTCGCTCTCTTCCGTGTAAAACGTCCATTTAGACGCCAAGACATCAGAATCTGTCCGATTTTCGGAACTATACATTGCATATCCGTTCACTTTTTGAAGTAATATAAAACTTAAGAACGTCAATATCATATTACCGGAATTTCACAAGCAACCAACCTTCGCTTATAATTATGACCCCATTTTTATATATCTAAGAGGTGAATTCTTTTCCGGAAAGAAACGCGGAAATTGATCCGATCCTACTCTGCGGGTAATCTGTCACCCGCACGGATATTTCATGTGTCATTTCTCCGATTGTGGAATTTCTCTCTTTTTATTAGATTACTAAGGTAGCTCGTTTATGTACTAGTGGGTTATCTAAAATAAACTCATGTTTCTGTTTGTGAGCTTTTTTTTTCTTCAGTTGAGTTTAAATTAGGTGACCCACAGCAGAAAATATCGATAAGATATTTAATCTACCGTAATTTTGTTCCAGATTTTTTTACCCCGCTAACACAAAATAAGATATTAGATCAAGGTAAAAAAAAATATATTTTTTCAATATTTTAACTTTCTTAAAATAAATATTTGTGTTAAAATATTTATGTTAAATAGAGAAAATTAAATTTATTTTAAACTCTATTTCGCTAATTACTTGAAGACAAACAGCCAAGGAAAGAGCAAACTGTCTAACCATGTGCGAATGAAAGCTTCTTTTTTATTATATGTTGTTTATTTCACATAGTTTGAACATTCAAGCTATGTAAAATAAACAGCATACAAGCAGAGTAACGGTCTCTGCGAATCCTGCTGTAAATATTGAGGTTCAATGCGTTGGTTTTGAGGAAGAAAAAAGAACAGATAATCCACGACAGCGTATAATCCGTACCTCATTAATTTTACACTTTTTTAACACATAATTCGCTGATTATGCGCAGGAAAAGACTACAATCCATTTTTTTTTCAAGCACGTACGCACAAAAAAAGGGGAAATAAATAAAAATATAAAGTATTGTCTGAAAATAGTGAGGGGGCCCAGGCACCCTCCGGCCTCTCCCACGTGCCGCCACTGTGTTCAAGAGATTTTGGATTTTTCAAAAAAATTTTCTTCTTTCTAATGGAGCTGCGTAACAGGCGCTACCTTTTGTAGACCAAGTACGGTTCCCCCAAATAGCATCCATTCTTTCATGTAACACCTATATCGGCGGATGCCATTGCCACGATAATTTTGATGTACAGTTTCCCCACCAGATGGAGGCACCAGGGCTCTATGCGTTGCGACACTGCACCAGGAATTCAGTTTGGAGCACTCCAAGCCGAAAGAGTACTCGATTGATCTTTTAAATGCCACCAACGAAAATTTCGACCTAATTGAAAAAAGATATCATTTATTAGAAGTGCAAGTTGTTGTTGTGCAAGAAATTAATTTATGAGACACAAACAGTTGTTTTGTGATATTATTTTTGTGGTACCTCATTGTAGGAGATGTGTAACAAACCTTTCCCCCATTTTGAAAAAAAGTAAAACTTATGGCTAAAATGTTTCGTTTAAGTTTTTAAATCACAATAATCCAAATCCTGGAATCCTGAATTTCATTTCGCGCTCAACATTATTATTATTTTCTTAACCTTGTTAGTTGCAAGTGGCAAAAACTGAAGGTACCCCATACTCGGTGTTTATACCTATACTATAAGATAAAAAAGTAATATGCAGTAACATCTAATTTTCAAAATAAAATTGAAACTAATTCCTTTATCAGTACAAATTACGCAGTGCGACCGTTACTTAAACGTTAGCTATCATATCATTTTTACGTTGTCTATTACGCAGCGTTTTCCAAAGTGTGTTCCGTGGAACCCATGGGTTCCGCCGAAGTATAAGAAGAGTTCCGCCGCGAGTTAGCCGTAGAATAAATTTATTTTCCCCTAGATTGAAGAAAATGGAATAATCAATATCAGGGATCAAAAATGTCACTCCAGATTGAAGTAGTAGTCGTCACAGTGTTTTGCATCGCCATGAAATGATGAAGTATATACCAGTTCACTTGAGGAAAGTTCTTGATGAAGCTTTAGAAGTAGTTAATTTTTACTTCCTTTTACAAAAAAGGAAGTATTGCATTCGCAAATTTTCACTAAAAAATCGAAAAAAATTTCACTCAAAAATCGACCTTAATTTCCATTTTGCTCACCCCCGAATGAATGTTGAGTTTTTTTTTTCGACTCGACCCCTCATGGATAAGTGCCTAAGAACGTATCGCGCGAAATATCCATTTTGACGATTCCCGAGTTAATTACGACGAGTTTTCTCATGACGTCTGTATGTGCGTATGTATGTTGCATAACTCAAGAACGGTATGTCCTATAAAGTTGAAATTTGGTACGTAGACTCCTAATGGGGTCTAGTTGTGCACTACTCCTCTTGGTTGCATTCAGGCGTTTCTAAAGGGGTCTTTTTGGGGGGAAATCATTGTTAATTTCGATGTAAACTCAAGTGGTGTCACAATTTGGCGGACACTTAGCGATATATCGCCAGTGTTTGGGTCGCCAAGTTTTTTCGCCAACTTGGTGACAAATTTTTCGATTTTTTAAAAAAATCTGGTTTCAATTTGGCCACTGTTTGTGGTATTTAGAGAGTAAACTATTGAATCACATTAAAATTACCAATAATGGGAAAATGACATTAAATTGGAGTAAAAGGAAGTCATGTGATGCACACATCAGCTCGTTCCAAATCTCGTTTTCTCCAGTCAAGACTTTAGGAATTCTTGCGAAGACATGGGTAGGCAGTAAAAACCACTACTTGTCCGCATGAAATATGCTGGATATCTAAAAGAGAAGTTTTTGGAAGATTGAATGAACTTTCACGTGAAATTATGGTTTTTCAACTAGAGCAAAAAGGCATCAATATTTTCAGCGGTTTTCATTGTTTTACTTGAGGAACGACGGCTTATCAATATTTTGTCGACACATTTTTGGTGAACTCAATTATTTTACTCAAAGGAAAACAGTAGCCACATTCATTGTGAGGGACAAAATAACAGCGGTAAAATGAAAGCTGAATTTTTGTGTTATCTGCCTAATAAGATCAACGTAGAATGTTTTGCACATAAAGGGAATGGAGTTGTTTCCTTCAGACAAAAGTAGTACCTTTTGCCACTGAAATTGAGAGAAAAAGCAAAAAAAAAAAAAAAAAACCGTGGACTCAGAAATTATTTTCATTTTCCCAACAGTTATTTTTTAATTAGTTTTTTAAAATGTCCGATTTTTCAAACAAGGCGTGGTCTAGATGACATCACAAATGATGCTTTTTGGCGCGTCTTTGTACCGCGTTTCCACATTATGATAATCAAGCAGCGAATTAAAATTGCGCTCTACGCTTGCTATCATTCATATCGTTGCCAATACATGTGAGTAAAGATGCGTATTAGATATTTTGCTCTGAGAATGGCAACACAGAACAGCATTTCATCATTTGTGATGTCATCGGCAAGAAATGTAAACCATGAAAGATCGCCGATTTAAGTAATTTTTTAAGAATATTAAACAAATTATTTAAAAAATGGTTAGATCCCCATGTTTTAAAGCATGTTCTTTCACAAAAAAAAATACTTTTAAAATATTGGAAACAACCGCATTTCTGCCAGAAACAATGTGTATAAAGAAAACGCAGTGCAACTACATATTTCACGATATTAAAAACCATTACTGTTCATTTGAGAAACCTATGACACTGTCCATGCCCGAGTATGAATCATAATTGCACTTCAGAGTTCATCAGCTGGAATCCAAATTTCCGATTCAGTTTCACTCAATAAATTTTGATTTGTGGTTGAAAATGAATACCGTTATTGGGGAACAAAGCTGCATCTCAAAACTTTATCAATGCAAAAAAGTTTTCTAGCCCATGTGTACCCGTAAAACAAATTTAGTTCTTGGATTCTGGTCTTGCTGTACGTACTGAACTTTTCGACATAAAGCAAAAATTCATAGCTATTATCAGTTTCGAAATGAGAATTAACTTCATTCTTCATAATAATATAATTTGTTGCAAGAGCAGTAATGAAACTGCTGCAATAATTTCATGGGAAATGTATGTTTTCATAAATATGGTCTTATTTCAAATTGTAGATTGTTTTTACTTCCTTTTCCAAAAAAGGAAGTATTGTATTCGCGAAAAATTTTCACTCAAAATTCGGCCTTAATTTCCATTTTAATCACCTCCGAATTAATGTTGAGTTTTTTTTTTTTTTTTTTTTCAACCTGACCACACGCGGATAAGTGTCTAAGAACGTATAAACACCCGAAATATCCATTTTGACATTCCCCGAGTTAATTACAACTACTTTTCTCGTGACGTCCGTATGTACGTATGTATTTATGTGCGTATGTGCGTATGTATGTCACATAACTCAAGAACGGTATGTCCTAGAAAGTTGAAATTTGGTACGTAGACTGCTAGTGGGGTCTAGTTGTGCACCTAGCCTTTTTTATTCATACTGCTTCATAGATTTTTAAAAGGTTGCTTTCAGTACGTTGCTAAAAAGTATGCTGTAAACACGTATTGAGCTCAGTGCCGCAATGAGTTCGTGGTGAAAGGTCATGGGTTCGATACTGACAACGATCGAAGATCCACCAGATGCGTTAATTTGATTATTGGGAGTTCAATCAGTTGTGGTTAAAGTCTCCCAAGGTTCTATCCCAAATCAATACATTTGGGGATAGTGGACTGGTGTTGCTTAGTCCCTGGTCAAGCATAAAAAAAAATGTCTTTAGGAACCCTTAAAAGATGGTCAAATACATGCTAAACCCAAACAGACGGATAGACAGTTTCCAAAAATGGTTTCGGTAGGTTCAGCGCAGACAACGTGTTAAAATGTCAAAATAAGTAAATTTTCACGTTAATCTATAGTTTCTTCTATGCAGAAGAAAATACTCGAATGATGATCATTTTGCATATTTATCATTTGACTCCTAGATCGTTAACATTTTATCTTTTAGTCACAAACAAAAATGGGGTTCCTTGAAGTCAAAGCAAAGCACTAAGGGTTGCGTGGCCTAAAACGTTTGGGAACCGCTGCTATAACGTATTGCTATCAGACTGATCCAACGTTTGTTCGTACTCCTGATCTTCAACAACTCAATTTTCCAAAACACGAACAATTTCAGTAATATTTACCATAAATATGTAGCACTATTAAAACAGCATTTTTCTTGCGTAAACCACGTCGTACATTTTGATGACGAGACTTAAGCTTGTTAGGAATCCTTTCTTAGAGAGCAGTTGCTTGGTGTGGAAGAGGTAATAATCCATTTTCTTTGCATTTTTAGTCATTCTCACACTTGCAAGCATTACAATTTGATTTAATTTGATTTTTATATTTTGAAATTAAACATGTAATCAAACCGTTTGTACATTGTTTGCATATCATTTTCTTCCGCTCCTTAGTCACTCTCCATCCTAAAAATAGCAAAAAAAAAAAAAAACTTAAAATATGCCAATAAGTTAATTTTCTGTCAAAAAAAAAAAAAAAGAAAGAAAAGAGAAGAAAAGAAAAGAAATTCTTGTAGATCAATTTTTGTCACTTTTTCTAAAAAAACAGATTAAAATAATAATAATAAATAAATAAATAATTAAATAAAAAATAAAAATTAAAAAAAAATCATGCCTTGGTACCTTGTCAGTGACGAGTGATTTTTTTTTTTTTTTGCTTGACCATTGATAACTGAAACTCTAAATTTTATGTTTTTAAGAGAAAAAGGGATTCTCCTAATGCAATAGTTGCTGGTACCAAAACGGTGCAGTTAGGCTTTACTAAGTTAAGCTAGAAATTGGTACTCTTCTTGCAGCACCATGTACTAGCTGAAACTCATAATTTTATGTTTTTAAGAGAAAAAGAAATATTTCTAATGCAATAGTTGATGATACCAAACGGTGCCACTAGGCTTTGCTGGGTTAAGCTAGAAATTGGTGCCCTTCCTATGGCACCATGTGCAGCTGAAACCCATAATTTTTACTTTTATGAGAAAAAGAAATACTTCTAATGCAGTTGTAGCTGGTAACGAAAGGTGCCACTAGACTTTGCTAGGTTAAGGTAGAAATGATAGGTGCGGATGGTATCAGAAATCAAAGTAAAAGAGCTTATGTGTGCATCACATGACTTCCTTTTACTCCAATTTTAATGTCATTTTCCCATTATTGACAATTTTAATGTGATTCAATTGTTTACTCTCTAAATATCACCACTAGTGGCCCAATTGAAACAAGATAAAAAAAAAAACTGCCAAATTTGTCGCCAACTTGGCGACAAAACTTGGCGACCAAAAGACTGGCGATATATTGCCGTGTCCGCCAAATTATAACACCACTAGAGTATACATCGAAATTAACAATGATTTCCCCCCAAAAAGGGGAAAAAGACCCCTTTAGAATTCCCGAATGCAACCAAAAGGGGAGGTGCACGACTAGATCCCACTAGGAGTCTACGTACCGAATTTCAACTTTCTAAGACTTACTGTTCTTGAGTTATGCGACATACATACGCTCATACAAACATCCGCATATCCTCACATACGCACAGGCATACACACGTACATACGGACGTCACGAGAAAAGTCGTTGTAATTAATTCGGGGAATGTCAAAATGGATATTTCGGGTGTTTATACGTTCTTAGGCACTTATCCGCGTGTGGCCGAGTTGAAAAAAAAAAACTCAACATTAATTCGTGGGTGAGCAAAATGGAAATTAAGGCCGAATTTTGAGTGAAATTTTTTTCGCGAAAACAAAACTTCCTTATTTGTAAAAGGAAGTAAAAAATGAGCTAATATAAAATATCTGGGCAGTGTGAACAGCTAGAAATTAACTCAGTGAAGTTAACAAATTAATTTTATTTTCAAATTGCGACTAAATTAATGCAGTTATAATTAAAAAAACAAAACTATTTACTATGGAGAAAAATGAAACTTCTTTATGTGTTTTGATAATTGCATGCGTTTAGGTCGTGTTACAGTAATGTAACAAAATTATGTTTTCTCTTTTGCAGTATGAAAGCACGTATTTTTCGGAAGTGTTCAATCGGAATTCTTTGATTCTGCAGCAGATTTTATTAAGAATGAAAAATAAAAAAAATAGCAATTACTTGTGTATTGATAAAAATGATATTCATAACTTAATTGACTGTACTGATATCGTCAACTGATTTCAACTTGCTGAGCCAAATAAGACTCTTTGAAGTCATTTATGTTTTCGAAATATTTTTACTAAATTTATTTATGTTAAAGATAATTTTGCCTACATAAATTTTACAAATTTCTTAACAATTATTGCCGCGATTTCGAGATTTTCAATATGCCTATATGTGAATTTTAGTCAAGATGTTTTAAAGGTATCATTTATTTAAATTTCTCCACTTATGCCTTTATTTTAATTGCCACTGTAATCAGTTTTTTTCTGTAGCTTGCAACTTTCTTTATTAAAGGTTAGTTCCATGCGTGACTTACTCTTTTTGTGAGCTAAACCTGAGTCTTAAACTGACCATAAAAATACTATTATGAAAAAAAAAACGAGCTGATGTGTGCATTACATGACTTCCTTTTACTCCAATTTTAATGTCATTTTCCCATTATTTGCAATTTTAATGTGATTCAATAGTTTACTCTCTAAATATCACCAACAGTGGCCAAATTGAAACAGATTTTTAAAAAAATCGCCAAGTTGGCGACAAAACTTGGCGACCAAAAGACTGACGATATATCGCCAAGTATCCGCCAAATTATAACACCACTTGAGTTTACATAGAAATTAACAATGATTTCCCCACAAAAAGGGGCAAAAGACCCCTTTAGAAACACCCGAAATCAACCAAAAGAGGAGGTGCACAACTAGATCCCACTAGGAGTCTACGTACCAAATTTCAACTTTCTAGGACATACCGTTCTTGAGTTATGCGACATACATACGCACATCCGCACATACATACATACGGACGTCACGAGAAAAGTCGTTGTAATTAACTCGGGGAATGTCAAAATGGATATTTCGAGTGTTTATAGGTTCTTAGGCACTTATCTGCGTGTGGTCGGGTTGAAAAAAAAAAAAAAAAAAAAAACTCAACATTAATTCGGGGGTGAGCAAAATGAAAATTAAGGCCGAATTTTGAGTGAAATTTTTTTCGCGAATACAATACTTTTTTTTTTTGTGAAATGAAGTAAAAAAAGAGTTTTACCAGTTTTACCTTGATTGATTTTTGATTTATATATCCTAGCCATTAAATTTCATCCATTTCATTGCACATTCGGAGTACATGTATGAAGCTCAGTTGTGACTCACACTACACGAAAAGGAAGTGACACATTGTATTAAGTACAAACACTCCTGTTTTTTCCTCGGATGAGTAAAACAACAACATTTTTTTGGCGGTAGGAGCTTGCAGTGATAGTGCTTTAATTTTAAATTGCTAATCGATAAATGAAACATATAATTAGTTCATAACATGGCATTTTATGTGTGACTTACCCTATAATTCCCCTAATATTCTTTATTGAGAACAGAAATACATACAAAAAATACATAAAAAAATTTTTTTCTTAATTTCACATAAATATTAAAGTTAAATCTAATATGTGTGTATAATTATTTTTAGAAAAAATGAATAGAAAGGTAAATCCACTATGTCGTTTCCAAAATTTTAAAAGTTTTTTTTTTTCTGAAAGAGCTTAAAAACATAGTATCTGGCCATTTTTTAAATAATTTATTTAAGTTTAATATTTTTAAAAAATTACTTAAATCGTTACGCTTTCATTGTTTACACTTCTGTCGTGTGACATCACAAATGATGAAATGCCATTCAATGTTGCCATTCACAGAACAAAATATTTAATTCGCATCTTTACTCACGTGTATTGGCAACGATATGGTTGATAGCAAGCGTTAAGCGCAATTTTAATTCGCTGCTTGATTATCATAACGTGCAAACGTAGTAGAAAGATGCGACAAATTGCATCATTTGTGACGTCATAAAGACCACGCCATGTTTTCAAAATCGGACATTTTAAAAAAATATTAAAAAATAGCTGTTGGGAAAATGAAAGTATTTTCTGCATCCATGTAATTTTTTTTAAACTCATTCTATCAATTTCAGTGACTAAAAAGAGTAATTTTGACTGAAGGAAACCAGCCCATTCTGTGTTATGGTGTACTTTGGCATCGAATTAGCCGAAATAACTAAATAAATAAGTAAAATAAATAAAAATTGATAAAGGGTTTTAGAAAAGCACTAAAAACTTTCATTTGTTTAGCTAAAAATTAGATTTGTAGGAAGCTCACAAAATTGTTGTTTTTCAAAGTTTCTTGCCCTTATTATCTAACAAGACTAATTTAATCTTAGAACAACATAAACAAACAAACAACGAACAATAGTGTTGTGTTGCTTAGTAAATAAAATTTCATGGAAACGTAATTATTTGGAACACTAATATAACAAAACGAAAAGAAACGGGTTTATATGCTCTTATCTTGAAATAAAGATATTTCACTGTATTTCTCCCATTTGCGGTGGGATTTCCGAGAAACTGTTGCCCTTATTTACAAAGTTAGATTCGGTGCCTATAAAATAAACCTTAGTGTTGGAAAATTTGTAAAAGTCATCGCATCTTTCTTCTTATTAAAGTTTTTTTTTTTTTTTTGCTCCAAAGTTCCTTTGACGATTTTTCAAATTCATTGAAAAATACAGGTACAATTTGCATTTAATAAGTGGTAAATTTAGAATTTTTTTTTTTTTTTTTTCACGTTATTATTGTAACTTTAAATGCAGGTTTTTATGTTCCCAAGTGATAATGGTGCGATATATAGTTAACCATCAAAGGCTTAAGTTTCACCTTCGAACGCTTCTTGTTTTGAAATAATGTTCGAAAAATGATAATTTTTCAATTAAAACAGAGTTAAAAATTAATATTAAATTTTAGATAACGTTTTAACATGATTGTATATGTAATAAACTCAGCAAAACATAAAGAAATATGTTAAAAGAATAGAATTTCTTGTGCTGAAATATTTTCATGCTATACTTGTTACGAAATTCGTTTATGAGTATGAGGATGCAAATTTTAAAATTATCTACTAGTAAACAATTTTTGAAATGTGAAAGTGTAAAATGTTTCCCATACTACTTTCTTCACTAAGCATAAAAAGCTGTGAAAGCTAGAACGGTGAATGCCTTGATAAAAAAACAGAACCGTAATCTATCTACGATTTCTGTAAAAAATAATTGTTTAATTTCTTCATTATCGATTTTTTGTGCGGAGAAATAAATTTCTTACTATGTCAATTTTTTTATCTAACCGTCTTGGTAAGAATTCCGGTCCCGTCTTCCGGGAAAGGAATTTCCCCGTCTTCCGGGAAAATAATCAGTTATACATTTTATATTGATTTTTTTAAATCATTTTATTTTCCACGCATCAATTTTAATTTGTTAGTGGACATGTTTTCTGAATATTGTAAGCTACCATTTCCACAGGTAGCGTGCGTTCAATGATAAAATTTCTCTGTCTATAGCGACAAGCTTTTGTACTAGTTAAATCATTTTCATCTTCGTATTACTTCTTTCTTAATGTTCATAGCATTTTTTTTTTTTTTTTTTTTTTTTGAGCAATCACGATTGCTTATTGTTCTCACTTGGCGTGCTATGATTTTATTTTCCCACCGCGCCCCTCTGCCAGCACCACCGTCGACCGGCCTCACCGATGCTTCTTCCCTAGCGAAAACCGTCTCCAGGTTGCGTCCATATCCTACACTCATACATACACACATACCCTCCCACACACATACACATATATACACACACATACTCACACACTCATTCCTGCACACAGACACAAACACACGCCTACACGCACACACACACACAAAAAAAAAAAACAAAAAACAAAAAAAAAACCACGTGATTGCGAAAAACATAATTTGAATTCAAGATGTCAAAATTCAATTTTTTTTTTTTTTTTTTTTTTTTTTACTACTGTCAAATAAAAATCAGAAAAATTTTTTCAGCCTCACTCTTGACTTATATAGGGGAAAGGGGGCACATGCGAGCATTTTTTTTTTTCATTTCTTTATTTTTCAAAAATTATTATCAATTTTTTAGAGTAAATATGTCCCATGATTCCATGATTGACTAATCTTTTTTTTTTTGTGCCACGGAATTATTTTTGATTACAAAAATATGTATATATCTTTACTTTATGGTATTTTTCAAAAATATCTTCACATGAGGTCCTGTAGGGGGGCACATGTGAACACGATTGGAGCACTTAAGAACACTATTGAAAAATGAAGGACAAGCATCATATTTCAACGAAAAACTCTTTAAACTATATAACTTTGCTTACTATAAAATTTTAAAGTTTCGCAGGATAGACAAGAAAAAAACTTATAAGACTAAACAATACATGGAATGCTTCATTATATAAAGATTAATGCTTTATTTTTTTGGGTTTAAATTCAAAAATGGCAAAAAACCGTGTGTAAATATCAGACAAATTATTTTTCCGCACGCTGTGTTGGTATGAAAAAATATTTTGTAAATTTTTTGTATAAAGATATTCGGCGAAATTATTCGAATGTCGAAATTACTCAAATAATTCCGACATTTCCGTGTTGTGGAACGTTCAGTAAAAAGTTTCTATGTTGTATATTTAGTGTTTTCTACTCCTCTCTCTTCCTCTTCCTCCTCTCCTGGAAGCTACACTCCCTGATATCTATCAATCAAATCTTGATGGCAAAAACTTCCAGTTAAAAAAGAGTAGTTCACATTTCAAGTTCTCTTTGTTTTGTATAAAAACGTCAAAATATTATCTTTACTAACAATAACGCTGAAACTCTCTCTGTCCGGATCTCCCTCCGTCTGTCAGGATCTCTCTCTGTCCGGATATCTGTCTGTCAGGATCTCTGTAACGCGCATAGTGCCTATATCGGCCGATTTTCATGAAATTCAGTACAGATTTCGTTTGTAGCATGGGGGTGTGCACCTCCAAGCGATTTTTCGAAAATTCGATGTGGTTCTTTTTCTATTCCAATTTTAAGAACAAAAATATCATAAGATGGACGAGTAAATTACGAAATTATCATAACGTGGAACCGTAACATGGGCACAAGCCAATTGGCGAGATACGAAATTATCATAACGTGGAACCGTAACATGGGTACAAGCCAATTGGCGAGAAAATTCACCATACATTGTTTGTTAATATACAGGTGAACCAAAAGACCTTTTAATTCTTCTATTACGGGCAAAGCCGTGCGGTACCACTAGTTACAATAATATTAATAAATTACTCATCAGGTACGCCAGGTAGGTGTGCTGCTACCATCCTCATCCCGATGAGTGTAATCAACTTTCTAGTTGATTGCTCTCAGCGGGACACTATCAAGCGTATCAATCACGAGTAAACTAGTTGTGTCAACTCGGTTCAGTTTTAACCATGCTGTGCAGTGTTGCCAGATTGGGGAAAATTTCCCCCATTTTGGGGAAATCTGGTGCTCTCTGGGGAAATTTTGGGGAAATGGGTTTTGAGGGGAATTCTTTGGGGAAAATTTTTTACACGGGGAAAACCTGGGGAAAAAAACCTCGGGGGAAAAAAGATTTTTTCCGTATTTAAATTTGCGTCAAGAAGTAGTGGGAACATTGTTTGTATCAAACAGCGTTGGGTTAGCTTTGCTCAACTTGATGGAATTTCGCATTTCGCATTATGTGGAATATTATGCTATGGAATTCGCATTAATGTTCTGCATGAGTAACTAGTTGATACGTGAAACGAGTAAAAATAAGTGTGATGAAAAATGATCTTTGATACATATGTACAAAAATCATAGTTTGAATGTACATACAGAAGCAGAATAGTAAATGCGAGTAAAAAAAAATATTTCGTTATTTCTTATCTCTCGGTCAGGCGCTTGTATTTATGACTAGTGGCACTCGCACGGCTTTGCCCGTAGTAGAAAATTAAAAAGTCTTTTGGTCCCCCTGTTTGGTTCCGTATTTGGAGATGGATACGCTGGTGAAAGTGGTGAATCTGTCGATAGACAGATAGCAGTATATGTGCCATTTGCAACAGAAGCATAATGGGATGACGCGGTAAGCATCGTCATGTGTTGTGGAGGTGCATATTAAAAATGGTGGTAACAAATAATGCATGATGAATTTCTCGCCAATTGGCTTGCCCACGTTACGGTTCTACGTTATGATAACTTGGTAATTTACTCGTCCATCGTATGATGATTTTGCTCGGATAAATGTTCTTAAAATTGGAATACTAAAAGAACAAAATTTTTTAAAAAATCGCTTAAAGGTTCACACCCCCATGCTACAAACTAATTTTTTACCAAATTTCATGAAAATCAGCCGAACGGTCTTGGCGCTATATGCGCGTTAGAGATCCTGACAGACAGAAAGAGATCCGGACAGAGAGATATCCAGACAGAGAGACTTTCAGCTTTATTATTAGTAAAGATAAAGAAAGATAAAGAAGACAAGAAAAAAAAAAAAAAAAAGCGAAAACGTGAAGGGAAAAAAAGTTGGGGAATTTTATAAGAAACTTTGGCTATTTGGGGAAAAAAAAATTTTTCAAGAGACAAAAATATAAGAGGAAGTCGATTCATTTTATGAAAATATAAGTGGAAAAATAATTTTTGCATTTGGGGAATTTTGGTAGAAAACATCGCTTTTTGGGGAAAAGTTGGAAGGGAATTGGGGAAATTTGGATTTGACCATCTGGCAACACTGATGCTTTGGAGCAGATGCGCGAATAAATTCGGCTGATAAAGAAGAACAGTTGATTGAACTCAGTTGCCTCATGTGAACACAACGCAAACCACCATTCAAATAGTTGACTGGCAACTTTTTCAAAAAGTTGATTCAACTAACCGCTTCGTGTGGCCTAATAATCTTAAAATATTATTATGAGACAAGATAACGGGATCAGAATCGCATGATCTTCGACCAATTTGAAGGATATATTGTACTAGTCTCTCACTGTCACAGAACGATCGTAGAAGCGAAAGGATTAAAAAGTATTGTATTGTCCAAGAATAGCATTTTAATATTTAGGGTAGACTGGGGCACGTTTACGCAGTGCCCTTTTTTCAAAACGAATTATAACTGGAGAGTCAACAGCCATAACACATTGATGCTGCTCCCTAGCAAATATATTCACAAGTTTTTGAGCATCAGTCGAGCTTCGGTGTAGCATGCAGAAAGAATAATCTGTTTTTTTTTTTTACCGAGTGGAGTATATTTTGAGTTGAACGTTTTGAAGCTTATTGTGAATAAATAATACTTAGTTAAGAAGGAACAAATATATAAAAATCAACAAAATTTTATCCTTTTTTGAAAATTGAATTTTTATGAACTGAAATGTTATTGTTTTTACACGTTAAAAATAAATCCTAACTTGGCGACGGGGCAAGTTTACGCGTTGACATCTGAACACCTTTACGCACGTTCTTACAGTGTCTTACTTCTAAACGTGCCTTGATGGTTTTTTTTTTTTTTTTTTTTGTTCCGAACTGTCTTAAAATCTTTTTAGTATTTTCCGGCGATTTAGTTTTGAAAATCACCATTTAAATTTAATCGAGTGACAAATTCGTACCTTATAACTTACAGCATTGTAGTTCTGTCTTCATGCCCGTTCAGCTTTTACTTTATACGCTATTCAGTCTGTAATAAATTTGCTTTATTTTAGCTATAGTAAGACATTATGTTCAAAACACTAACTGAACCACGTTTGGTGTCAAAATAAGTATGCGTAAATGTGCCTCGCGTCCGGGGCATGTTTACGCAACCGACCTGGACTCAGAAATAATTTTTTTGGCCGTTAAAAATACAAACTGAGCAGCAACTGAATATACTAATTTTGACTCCATTAACTGCATTATCAAACCGCAATGTCGAAAACGTCCTAAGTTAAAACATAAAATTTAGAAAATTCATTGAAAAAAATCCTCGTAAACGTGCCCCGGTCTGCCCTACATTAAATTCAAAAAACAAAAATCATAAAATCTACCTAATTGGGAAAGGCATTTCTTTGATTTTATAAGGAAAAAATGCAAAACATTGCTAAAAAAACTTACCCATTTAGCTCCCATTGATAAAAGTAAATCAAAGTAAAACTTTTGAACAACTTTTCTTTTTGTTATTTTGATTGATCTACTTAAGAAGTAGTTCTAGGACAGTCCGGAAAGTAAGTACCGATTTTTAAAAAAGGACACAAAAACATTTTCCGAACCAAATTTAGTTTTACATGAAAGATAACTTCGTGAACTATTTTTCTACATACCTGGCACGATTATTCAGTCGTCAGTCGCAGCTGGAAACCAAGTTTTCTATACTCTCTTCATTGAAAGATGACGTCAGTGAAGAAGGCCACTTTCGAGAACATCGACTTTTTTACAACTTCCATCGCTGTCATAAAATGAAATTTCACACTCAAGAACAAGTGTAAAACAGGAGGATCGAAATCGGGGCTGTAAGGCAGGTGATCAACCTGTTCCCAACCGAATTTTTAGTAAAAATTTTGAGGGCTTCCCGCAGAATCTCTTGTTATTGAACCACTTGTTATTGAACTTGAAGCATCATCTTTTAGGAACTCTTAGGCAACAATGGCGGTGCGAAACACGGGGTTTAGTAGAGGCTGCTTCATTGGCAGCATTTTTCTATGAAGAGGACGTGAGAAGTTTGGTTTCCCGCTACGAGAAACAACTGAAAAATGGTAGAAACTATGTAGAAAATAGTTTATGAAATGCGTTGTCAGGTAAAACAAATTTTTGTTTCGAAAAAAAAAAATAAATAAATAATAAATATAATAAAATAAATTCTCCGTGCTTTTTTTCAAATCGGTACTTACTTTTCGCACAACCATTGTAACTACCAAAATGTGTTGAAAACATATATATTTCGATGTTTGTAAATATTTCAACACTTAATAAAAATTGTGAAAAATGTACCCTGAGCGAAAGTGAAATATGTGTCCACGTAATTTAATCGAGGTCATTTTGAAATCTGACGTCAAAGTATTTCACGCCGGTGGCAACATAACATCTTTAAAAAAAAGAGAGAGAGAGAAATCAAACAAAATTCGTCATTTCACACGTAAGTAGTGTACACGGGTTTACTGATTGCAAAATATTTTAATAATTTTCGAGAATTTCTAGCAAAACACCGTTTATCTTACGCTATTTCTCTAACTTTCGTTATCACTCCGTCTATTCTTTTCTCCACACACGTCTCGGGAAATTTATGGTCCTCCGCGATACAGTGGTTATTTTCCTTTTCCGGAGAATGACCTAAGCAAAAGGGGGTGAACTAAGACGTTGATGACTTTTTGACGTAATATTACGCATTTTTCCCACGCTTTAAATATATTCCCACACCGAACACTCTCACAATCACAAGCTTACTTCCCATTAAGATCATCTTCTAAAAAGAACCACCCTAAGATATTCAGGTGGATCTGATATATTTTTTCCAAGAGAGAGATAGAATAGAGTTTTATAGAGGAACACTTAAAAAGTGTGTATTTTTCTGTTGCAGTTTCAACAAATTTTCTTTACTCAACTCATAGAGAAACATCATCGAAATGGGTTACAGCGAGGGTCCAGACAAAGGCCATGCTTGGGCTATTGCAATTGCTGCAGCTGTGATTACTATGATCCTGTCTGGTATATCGAAAATGGTTGGAATTCTATACGTAGCTGTTATAGATACTTATGGCGTCAGTAGGCAACAAGCAACATTGCCATTTACCTTTCGAAAAGCTCTTCGATGCTTGGCAGGTGAGGAAACCACTGTTTATGAAGTATTTTTCTCTGTTATTGCATTCCATTGATCGGTACTAATAAATTACATTTGTAAACAGCTTTTTTCATTGCTAAAACCAGATTTTCTCTCGATGTAATAGTTAGACAATATTTTCATAAATGGCGTAATTATGTCAACAGTTTTACCAACCAAATGAAATTAGAATCAACAAGCAGCATTGATGAAAAAGCTATGTTTTGAATTAAATATGATGCAACTTATGAAAAAGGATTGAATTGACATAAATTGATATGATTCGGGTTTCACATCAGTAGCTACGATTTAGAAGAATCATATACAGTGGCTCCCAAAAGTGTTCGTACACTTGGAAATTTTTTAGTAAAACCAAAATAACTCAAAGCTGAATTCGAATATAAAGTCCAATATTTTTTCACATCATTCCTATGTCATTCTAAATATAACCCATTGGTTTTTTTCAAAATATTGACGGATCTTCTTTTTGAAATGGGTCAGAAAACGAAGAGACAGAGAAATAACACGCCACAAAAATCATCGTACACTTAAATATTTTCGAATAAATTCATGATTAAAATTATCATATGCCGTTTTATTAATATTTTTGCATTGTGTTGACCCTTATAAGTCATTTGGCTTTAATTTTTGGTTTATTTATTCCATAATATATTGCTTATTACTGTAAAATGGCTGGTATTCGTAAAAAACCGCAAACGCCATTCAAATTTTGAATTTTTTCCCACAGTAGTGGTAAATAGGTTTGAAATGTCTCTAAATGAATTAATTTTTGTTTGTATAGTAAAGTGCTTGATAAAATGCTTTATAGAAAGGAATCGGACCGAAAACAAGGTAAGAAAAGATCAACCGGCAAAGTTGATAAAACGTGATCGTAGATTTAAAGTTAAAAAATTTATGAAAAATACACATTTTAGTACTGTAAAAGTTTCTGCAGAGTAAAATGAAACATTTTACATTTACTTTTCACCTAAAATTGTTCGCCAAGTTCTTTGATTAGCTGGATTAAATGGGACCTCTTCCCGCAGAAATTTTCTTGGTCGTGCGAAAAACAGAAAGCTTACGCTTTTCGTCCCAAATCAATGATAAATAAGCTAAAAACAGTTTAGAATTATGTCTTACTTACAGATAAAAATTATTTAACATTTTTGGTTAAATTGTTGTGTAACTGTAAGTAGAAGAAAAAATTAGGAACTTAATTTTAAGAACTTAGTTGGATCAGTTAATCAGGACGGTGAAGGTGTTTTAGTGTGAGGGTGCATATCAGCATCAGGACTTGGTAGTTTGTAATTTTTTGAAGAAATAATGAATCATGCTCTTCCTTTAAATATTTTAAAAACCAATTTTGAACTCTTAGCCAAAAATTTCGTTATTGATAACAACTTTGTTTTTTATCAAGATAACGATAAGAAGCACACGGTTTTCAACGTTTGCGTCTAGTGCCTCAAAAATTGTCCTAAAATTTAGAAAATACCCCCTCAATCTCCAGATTGTAACTTAATGTAACGTATTTAGAGATATCTGGAGGCTAGATTACGAAAATAGGGCTTTAAAACGAAAATAGAACTAGAAATAGTAATAATCGAAGTGTGGTATAACACTTACTCATAAATTACGCTAAAAAAAGAAAGAAAAAGAATGAAATCTATTCCCAGATGTTTAAAAGGTGTTATGAATACTGTATGATATTCTACTAATTAATAACTTAATCAAAAGTTAGATTAGTCAATAATATATAGACATTTTATAAAGTGTACGAAGACTTTTGTGAGATAAAATTTCCGTTACTTTTCGGTTTTTGATATTTAAAAAATTAAGTTTTAATATTTTTTAAATACTTTTCATGCAGTTTTGTTAAAAATTGATCATAGATCTTATAATTATTTTCCTATTCCGAAATATTAATTCTAACTAATGATTTGGGGCCTATTTCGTTGAAAGTCGTAGGTGTACGAAGACTTTTGGGAGCCACTGTATTCCACAAAAAATTAATTAAAATATAACAACCTTGTATCCCTTTATTATAATATACAAATCTGCGTTTTGAACATGGAATTTTAACTATCATCGAACGTTGCGTAGTTCGTGAGATTCAGGTCCTTTTATCCTGTCCCATTTCTAGAATTGTATTCATTAAACTGTTAGGATAAATTTTCTAACTATTTTTGAGTCAAAACTGATCTTTAAGCCCATGTCATACAAACATTTAAACGTGTCTTAAATCAGTAATAACTTAGCGTAAATTTAGGAAAGTATCAATAAATGTTTGATAAATTTTTAGAAAGATAGAAATTTGATGCATAAAAATACAGCTGAAAAGTCGTAGTGCTACTTTTTGTTACTTTTACGAATACTACTTTTATGTTTAGAAAACATGTTGTCTGAATACTCTCCTTTAGAATGAATATAAGCTCCTGTGGGTTAATCGCACGTTGTTGCCAAAACTGTTCGGTTAAAAATTATAAGAATAATACATATGGAAAGAAATAAGTAATCCAGTTGTTTGATTCTCCTTTAGAGTGAATACAAACTGATGGGTGTGTCCCCCCCCCCCTAGTTTCGCCGACACGAAATTTCCTTCCCCCCTGTTTTTCAGTTTCAATCTTACCTTTTGATATATTAAAGGGGAAAGGAAATTTTAAATGTCGGTGAAACTGGGGATAATAAACCAGCTTATGAGGATTAATCATACGTTGTTGCCAAAACTGTTCAGTTAAAAATTATAAGAATAATGCTTATGTAAAGAAATAAGTGATCTAGTTGTTTGACTCTCCTTTAGAGTGAATACAAGCTTATATGTACGTAGGCTGTGTTCAATAAGTAATTAGACTAATTTTACTGCCACGAAACCACTCATCGGAACGTTTATTTCTGTAGCATGAAAAATGTTTATTTTCTGTATGAACAAAAGCTACCGATAGTTGGCGTGTACAAACTTAAGTTCCTGAGTATCACGTGATTGAATTGAAGTCTGTTGGCGGGCACAGACGCAGCAGTTGTCAAAATGGAAGCATCGTTGGAACAAAGTTATGCAATTAAAATTTGTTTTGATCTGCAAAAGTCAGCATCGGAAATCTTTGATACGATACGTGAAGTTTTCAACGATGAAGCAATGTTTAGAGTCAGTCAGTGATTTCTGGCTGTTTCCTCAATTTCAGAAAATATTATGAGGCAAACATTTTGAAAGCAACAACGCATGTCTAAACTCTGCGGAGGCGGTTTTAAAAGATCTCTCACAAACTTAACGTTCGCAAGTTTTTAAGAAGTGGATAGAACGTTGTTCTTTATTTTTTATAAATTTAGTCTTATTACTTATTGAACAGCCCTTATATTATCGTTCTTTGTTGTCAAAACTGCTCATAAAAGAATAAGTAATCTAGTTTTTCGTGTAAAGTGATCGCATTAAGCTCACTACACACATGCTTCGGTATCTTCGCTCATTAAAATTTCTGAATGCATAAGACAACATATTTTATCGCAAAAACAAATTGTTGTTTTAGAAAAAGAGCTTACAGTGCTTCAGCAAGTCGAACTGAGAAAGACATTTAACGTTAGAAATTTTCCCATTTAAAATTTAAAAAATAGCTAACTTCATTAATGCCTTTATGATACCTTTTAGCTTTAAACCTTTGCTCAAAAATATTCTTGATCAAATGGATTTCAAAATATATTATGAAAATCAAACCATGCGTGTGATCAAAATTAACTTTAAGACTTTTACGTCATATCAATCTTGTTGAAATTTGTTTAGTCTTTTGCATGAAGAAATCTACTGTTTCAAAAAAATCATGTGAATACTTCCAATACGAAATTTTTTTAATTCGATCGTCTAATTTCGTTTTCAGGTCCTGTTGTGGGAATTATGGGCCAACGGTACGGTGTCCGTGCTGTTACGCTGGCTGGTGGTTTTGTGGCAGCACTTGGCGCTGCTCTGTGCTTCGTAGCGCCAACAGTAGAATGGATGGCGTTCTGTTGGGGAGGTGTTCATGGTAAGCATTATATTCTACTTCGAGCATTTTAAAAACGAATTGTAGTAAGGAATTAAGTTTAACATTGACCACATGACAAATCTTCAGGAAAAGGAAATAGCCCCACCCCCCTCCTCCCCCCGCCCTCTCCAACCTTGGAACCAGTAAAGCTTGACCACGAAAAGAAGGTGGATGACCTTGAAGGAAATATCATTTGTATCATTTGTAATAGGTAGAATCTGCCAGAAAGCACCGATTAGTAAGAGACATGGTCTCGCTAATCCTATCTATTTCAAAATAATAACAAAAAATCTATTACAAATGATACAAATGATGTTTTTTTTTTTTCAAGGTTTTCCGCCTTTTTTTCGTGGTCAAGCTATACATGAAACTCCCTAACTTATACAACTATTATTACTAATTTGAGGTTAATCGCACCACACTTCATAAATTCTACTGTATTCTGGTATTATACTACAATAAAACCTGTAAAGTTGACCACCCTTGTAAGTTGACCACCTGTCTAAGTTGACCGCTATTTTCAGGCACAGAATTAGATCTTATCATATAATTCTATCTCTATAAGTTGACCACTAAAGTAGTGCACCGCAAGTGGTCAACTTACACAGGTTTCACTATATTAGAGAAAATATTGTAGAGTTCTATTTATTAACCTCTTTCTTCTAATTGACTCTGCTTAAAAGTGTAGTACTCCTCATTTCAAAGAGCAATTGAGGTAGTGAAAAGCAAAGGGATATAAGTGGGCATTTTAAAGTTTTGAATTAAACGCGATTAAAGTTCAGGTTCCACTTAGGCTTTCATTAAAAAATTTTCTAATTTATGCTGAATTGCAGCACCATTTGCAGTGGTTGTCTCCAAATTTTCAATTTCAGCAGTTACTTCCCTTTGCTTTTCAGTGCCTCAATTAATTTGACATATTCTTTTGGATTGGATGCCTTGCCTTCTATTCTCAAGTTGAACCGAACTGATGATTAGGGGCTGATTGTATATTAGCTACCAGTTTGTTTGGCACTCTTGACTTCCTTAAGAGGTTTTCCATCTCCAGCTCAGTCACTTTCCCATGCCGGGCTGATGAGTGCTAATAAGCACGAAACTGCAGTCCTCGGCTGGAAATGACTGAGCTGGCGGTGTATTTCATGTGTACTCTTTTGGATATTGAAAGAGATGTTGAGAGGAAAAGATTTAGCTTTGAAGACTTCAAAAGGGGGTAAGTTATATTTGTTTGTCAATCAGTCAAAATTCATATTAGTTACTCTAAGGGGGTCCGTTAAAATAACTATCAGTTCTTATTTCACATTTTCAAACCAGCGTCTGCCATGTTGGAGTTGGTGCCTGGGATTTCTATTCTTGAGGTTAGGGCTGCCGTTGAATGATGGCTCAGTTTTAAGTATGATAGTCAATCGGACGTAATTATTGCGCAAAATTAATTCATGTCTTCTCATTTTTTATAGGTTTGGGAGAGTCTTTTGCAAATACTTTATTCCAAGTGGTAGTGAACCAATATTTTGTGAAATATCGCTCAACATCGTCTGGCATCGCCATGTCCGGGGCTTGCATAGGATCAGTATGCTTCTCATTCCTTATTGAAGAACTCCGGGATGCTTATGGACTGCAGGGAACTTTTCTTGTTCTATCGGGTGTCATTCTAAATGTTCTCCCGGCAGCAATATTACTGCGGCCACCCAGCTGGATTGGAAAGAATGGAACTTCGAAACCAAAGAGTAAGTACGATGTTTAACTAGTATGTTGTGGCCATCACGAAACTTTCTTCTATATTTTTCTTTTTTTTTTTTTCTGATCCCTCCCCATGCTTGACGAGGAAGCAATATTCCCAACAAAAACAAAATTACACATGCAAAAACTTGACGACCATCCCAATGTCTGAATTATTGCAAAAGCAAAGCAAAGAGCGAAAATTGAAAGTTATTTTAAAAGCCTTGCTTGAATTAATTACAAATATTTTATTTGTTAACAAACAGAAGATGGCAACAGTTAAAAATTTTAAATCATTGAGATAATATTTCCTATCATTTCCATACAATTAAAATCACGAGAAATACGCAGACGACAATCTATTACGATTTATCTTTCTTATTGTTGCATTAATAAAAATATTTTTTATTCGCAAAAAAAAAAAAAAAAAAAAAAAAATCAACACCTCTTGGAGCGATCGGCGTCAAAATTGAACCAAAGCCTGTTTACATATGGATTCACATATATTCCAAATTTCAACCAGAACGTAGCATTACTTCTTGAGATAGGGCACTCAAAATGGAAAAAAGAACGGGTGATTGCGCTACCCCCTTTTTAGCTGTTGACACAAAAATAAAATCAGTTCTTATACCCACTAAGGGCTACTTGCCGATAAATTTTTCTTTCATTCCGTTCATTATTTCTTGAGATACAGCAGTCACAATTGACGACAAAAAACGTTCCATAGCTCAACCCCCGTTTGAGTTATTGACACCAAAATTGAATCAGCACCTGTTCCTGTTAATACCAACATATGGACCAAATTTTGTTTGATTACGCCAGTTACTTCCTGAGGAATAGCAAGCACGCGTAACTCGAAAAACGTCCCATTGCTCCACCCCCCTTGGAGGAATTCGCGCCAAAAACTAATGGGCACAAGTTCACATAGGGGCACATATGTGTACTAAATTTCGTTCGATTTCATGCGGTAGTTTTTGTTGTAGAGCGGCCACAAAAAACTGGTCACACACAGACGTGACACACATACACACACACACACATACATACACACACACACACAGACAGACAGACATTTTCCAAAAATGGTCGAAATGGACTCAGCACACCTCAAAACGTTCGAATCCGTCAAAATTCGAAATTCGAAAATTTGCACGAATCCAATACTTTCTTCTATATATTAGATATAGAAGAAAGTAAAAAGAATAATAAGTCAAACCGTCTGCGAAAGGAAGAAAAATCTGAGCTCAAAATTTACATCGTTTTACTTTATGATTTACCATACTGAATAGTTGGGAAAAAAATATTTTAACTCTTAAATGTCGCATGTTTCAATCTGGCAACGTACTCAATTTAACCTTTAAAAATACTATGAGAACAAAATTAAAGCTCTGTTGTTGCCAAATGTTTTTTTTTTATCTAACTTCAAACCATATTTAAATTAAAATATGATATTTTTGAGCATTTCTCCCATGATTTTAACTCGAAATATGAACTAAAGAACATTCTTAAAAAGAGTTTTAAAAAAACAGACACTTTAGATTATGAGTTAAATTTTGTTGATATTTTTCTTAATCTTAAGCCATTGTTTTCACAAGTTCTATAACTTTATTTTTGTAACAGATTTCCAAGAAAGTGTGAAACAGAGACCACGCATGTACATGATACCAGATGACTATGTCAAATCCAATGCTGACAAACGCATGAGCACCATCTCTCTTAACCCCTCCATGCTAGAAAAGAACCAAATTTTGAGTGCTGCCAATTTGCCCGCAAAAGCGAATTCCACCACCAATCTTGTTGCCAACTTAGAAAAGAAACTAGAAGGCGAAAAAGGATACAATAATTTAGCGTTTGCAGTGGAAAATGAGAAGCAGATGGTGAAACCACGCTTGGAGAAACAACTCAGTATTCAGGTATTTGAAATACAAAATTTTTAAACTTTACCAATCTTTATCAAAATAATATTTTTTTTTTAATTTAAAAGTACTCGAATGACTTATTCAATGTTTACGGTGTGCTAGATAATATTATAAGGAAAAAAGCTTTTTTAAATTGGTCTGTTCTTACAAGATTTTTTTAAACCCGATTTAATATTAAGTGTTCCGTTCTCTAAGCAGATATACATGCGTCAATAATCAAACTACAACGAGAATTAGCATAATATTCAGCCTAGGAGCTTATAATTTTTTAATTCCACAGTATTTGGCTGTGAAATGTCAAGTGAAATCTCGAAATATTTGCATTTTTTCACTGTAAAAATATAGATAGCAAAGTTTTCTATGACTTTCAAACCTAACTTGCTTTTTACAGTGAAAAACATGTAACATTTTTTAGGTTTAGCATTACGTACTGGACATGCCACAGCCAAATACTGTGGAATGAAGGTCCTCCTTTTTTGGTCAAAAAGTATATTTGTTTCATCTAATTTTCCCTTTTCTCAAAACTGCTTCTATTGTTGAGTTTATGGTCAAATCTTCAAGATGAAAATTCAATGATGCAAATTCTTTTATTCTACTTTGTAGTGTAGCCAACAGAATTATTATAATTCTCATAGTTATTAAGCTTATTTAAATCTTATAAATAAAAAAATGAGTTATTTTAGTGGGAGTCAACTCTCATGATTTGTATTAGCTCACCATTTTCAGAACAACTTCTGGCATGCATGACTTGAGACACTCCGCTTTCTAATACCAACACAATTGTTCCACCTTGGATAATACCTTTTTATATGCCATGACTATTAAAAACTATCTTCAATTAACTTAATGCTCAGTAGAAATGAATATATTTATTTTCCATGTTATATGTACTATTGTGCTATTTAACCCGAAAATCACATAAATATTTTACTTATTTTTCTTCCAGAATATATTCACAACTTCAAAAGAAAGTCTATACGAGTCCATTCCGAGCAGCTACGAGCTGAACGAGAAAAACTTAAAAGCTGAAACCCCCAAAACCAAACAAATCAATAAAGACGACAATGCAGCAAAACCTCAAAGCTTTACGGAAAGTTTCAAAATGATTGGAAGGTTGTACAAGAATCCTCTTTACCTGCTTGTTTGCGCAACTCAGGCTGCCTATGTCTTACTCTTCATACCTCTGATGATGAGTGTTGTGGACTATGGAAGAGATAAAGGTTTACCAGAAACAGTTGGAAAATATCTAATTCATGCAACAGCTGTTGGAGATATTCTTGGTAAGTTTCAAACATGCATAATCAACTAACTTTCAAATGTAGACATTCTCAGGTTAATCTAGATACCCAATTTCTCGACTTTAAAATTGCCCTTCATATACGTAATTAGTTTTATTGTATTGTTTGGCACTTAACGGAAGGAAGACTTCTAAAGTATTTTATAGTTGCATAAAATTCAGAAAAAAATAACTATTTAAAAAAATCAATAAAAGTACTGTAGTTTACTTTTATGTAGTTTACTTCACAGCTCCAGAAGATTTCTATAAATTATAATACAGCATGGAATGGAATATGACAATGCAGGAAGAAAAATCTCAACAGTTTCTAATATAGCTTCCACACAGTGGCTTCAGAATTATTAAATGCTACCATTAACTGTCTACAACGCTGCCAACTTTTTTTTAAAATCCAAAATAAAGAGCAGAAAACTTATTTCATAACCTTGCTGGCAGAGTGCAGCAGTGAGTCTTCATTTTTTTTAAATGTCAAATAAACTAAAGAATTTCATGTAGCTCAGAGTTTCCCCTAATAACTATACTTTTTTGAGGATTTTTAAAAATTTTATTTCACATACTTGTTAGACTAATATTATAAGTACTCGAAATTTACAGCAACGATTTTTTTTGTCATTTTATAATGGTCTTTAACTTTCAATTATCATTATAAAAGCGTTCTTATTCCATTGAAATGAGTTCCTTATTCTATTATAACAGCTTCTATACAATAGCTAACTATACTCATAAATCTGAAAAATCTTGATTTTATTTTCAGGACGTCTCTGTTTTGGGTGGGTGACTGACAAAGAATTCATCACGATTCCTCACTATGTCACGATGACTCTGATTCTGGAAGGGGTCTTCATCTTGTTCTTGCCATCTACTAGCAGCCTGGCGGGATTCCTGATTATTCTGGCTTTCTATTGCATGACAGCAGGCAGCATGTTGGTGCGAATGCCAGTTCTTGTTCTCAAACACGTCAAGAAAGAAGAACAGTCCATCGCTATGGGATGCTACGGATTTGTGTCTGGACTAGTTCCTTTCACCGTTCCAAGTCTCATCGGTAAGTAATCTTATATTTCTGAAATACATCCTTAAAATTCATAACAGAAAATTTCTGAGGCGAGTTCAACTTCAGCAAAGTTTATGCCAATTAATTTTAGGTTATGCTACTTAAGTTCATGTTGTACTACTTTACCATTAAAATGTAGCTTAAAATAATCATTACTGAACTTATGCAACTGAATTAGGCAACAGTAGTAATTGTAAACAATTTAGTAGACCCTGGCGGTTAGTTTAGGAGACAGACCTTAAAGTCTCAATTTTTGACACATCAGTGCAAAGTATTGAAGAATGACGAGTTTCTTTCTTTCCTAGATAGAAGTTAATCACAATTTTGATGCTTTAAGTAGCTAGACATAAGGATGAATCAAAGAGATTAGTTAATATTGAACTTTAATTATTACTTCTGCTGTTTTACAAAACGAAAATGAAAACAAGAGATGAAATGGGAATTGAGTATTTAGTTTGCTTTTTGTAGGGAGGGGGGTGAAGGTATAAAAAAGCTATTTTGTTGCCTTTAAACATTTGGTATTACTTTTTTTCTTGTTGTTGAAACTGTAGATAGATCATCTCTTTAATCGATACATTTTTAATTTTGCAGGTTATTTCCGAGATAACGTAGGATCGTATGATGGAATGTATTACTTGATGGGCTCGCTTTCTATAGTAGCAGGCCTGATGTGGCTATTTGAGCCAATGCTTGCCAGACTCAACGAAAGGATGCAAAACCCTGTTGAAGATGAAGTTAAAGTTTGAACATCACTAGTTCAAATGTTAGGAAAAATTCCTAAAAGTAAAAAAGAACATTTTGATCAAGAGGAAGAAGTTAACGCTGCCTCTTGACTCAACGTGATGGCGAAGGAATGATTATTGGCAGTTTGCTACAAGATCATAGATTTGGACAGTTATGAAAGCATATAGTTTCATGATGAAACCATGAAACAAAAAATTTCAGGATCGACAAAGAAGAATATAGGTTCAAACCAAAGGATTTAAAGAAATTTACTAGCCATCGACAGACTTTACTTTGCTTTCCCGCAAGTACGATGTCCTCGATACCGTGGAAATCATGTCAAGTTGCTGCAGTATAGCCAAGTTGAAGTTTTCTTTGAGCATGGTGTCCTGCAAGTACAATGTCGTCGATAACAATCGTGCAATGCAACCTCAAGGTTTCTCAAAACCACTTTGTGGTTTACGAGTTTAACAGGGCCCTGAAGACTGTCATCGATACCGTGGAAAACTTGTTAAGTTGCTGCAGAATATCCAAGATGAAGTTTTCTTTGCTGGTGGTGTCTTGCAAATAAGATG
Organism: Uloborus diversus; assembly: GCF_026930045.1. Taxonomy (NCBI): domain Eukaryota; kingdom Metazoa; phylum Arthropoda; class Arachnida; order Araneae; family Uloboridae; genus Uloborus; species Uloborus diversus. The sequence continues at coordinate 158,315,238 of NC_072737.1, read as the reverse complement.
TCATCAGTAACGTTAAGTCGCTGAAGAATATCCAACTGGAAGCTTTCTTTGAGCGTGGAAGAGTTGCCTGAGCGTGTGTTAGTTGCCAAATATCGTCGTTCTTTGTTGTTTACAAATGATGGTTAGCTGTTATTAAGAATACCATTTAAAAAAAAAGAAATCTCATTTCTGCTGGAATAAGAAAGTAATGGCACACAAGTGAAAAACAGATACGGAAAAGAAAATCTTGGGAGATATTTTGGACAAATAAGCATTATGTTTTTGATATACACTGTTAAAAATTCAGGAAGATTTTCTGGTAGTTGTTACTGTAAAATGGTGGACTTACAGCATCGCTGATTTTTACGGTAATTTATACCGGAGAAATAAGCGATCCCAGCTCCAATTGGTTGCTGTGGCTTACCGAGGAAACCGTATATTTTTACAGTAACATTTGATTTTTACGGTAATAGTTACTGGCAACATGGATGCCAGTAACAATTACTGTAAATTTTCCGGGAAATTCTTAACTATGTAGTAAAATACTGAAAGCGCTGTAAAAGCTACTTGAGCTTTGGAACCATCCAGAATGAAGTTACAAGGGCTAAAAATGATGGCCCTATGAAGCGGAAGGCTATTTCGGGTGTACTTATATTTTTAATGAGTAAACTTAGTTAATTTTTAAATTTGATTGCAGAGAAGTTTGAATTCTTCCATTCAATCGTTTTCTCTAAGCAAGTAAAGAAGGTCAATACAATTGGAACTTGTTTAGTGTGAAAAATCGAGTAAGATTTGATGTATGAATAAATTACGAAAACTCAAAAAACGCGAGGAATTTTATTGATGGCTGAGGCTAATATGATACAGAAAGTGAAAAAGTTTATTTTAGTGATTAGTAAAAGATGATGAATGTTGCATATGAAATACCACGAAGAATGATTCGTGGCAGTGAAAGACGGAATGAATTCTAGGTAATTAATATGATAACAATGGATATCTAAGAAGTGTGGACAATGGTAGATTTGACTAAAAACTGCTTGAATTAAAAAAAAAAGATCTGGAAAAGATGCACGATTACAAAACATGTCTCAAATGAAATGCAAAAGTTAAGATTCCTGCAATTTATTTTAAAACTGTTAGTTTGTTGCTTTGTTGAAATCGTATGATTTAGAAAAATAAAAATATTTTATTTGAAATAATGCCGAAATTAAAAAAAAAAACTATAAAGACAATGCTGTGAAACTATGACTCTTCTTTTGCACTTAAATTATTTTTTATGTATTAAAGAAGATATTTAGTTTTTGTGATATTTATACTATGTGATGTTTTAGGTTTGTGTTTTAAAAATTACTTTGTGAAATGTAAATACTACTTATAGGATTTTCCAATTATATTGTAAATAATTTTAATTGTAAATTATTAAAGTGTAAATAAATATTTATTTTTTAATTGGTTGTTATTTACATGAATCACATTAATAATCTAGTGAATATGAAAGATAATATAGGTCAGAATAATGTTATACATCTCCCGAATTTTCAGTAAAACTTTGTGCTTTGATAAGAATTAGTGCTCTTCATGCCAAACGTTTTTAAAACCAAGATCTACCTAAAATATGATTCCTTCCAAGCTTTTGACAATAAAATTGATTCAATAGACAGAAGCAAACATACAGTGCTGAATAACTGCAAAATTAAACGTGGCAGTTGTCGCTTGTCCTCACTTAAAATAAGTATAAAATAACTTTAAACAAGAAGTTCCTTCTAGAACTATACGAGCCTACTTTCCCGTATACCCACACTACTTTCTAGTACCTGATCAATATTCTCAAAATTAGCTAAAATCGCAAATTGTTTCAAACATATTTTTGCTAATTTCTAGGAATAAAGTATTCCTCACTCATCTAAAAAAATTAGATGCGTAAAAAAAGCAGCACCTTTATTAATATTTTTGCAATGTGTTGACCCTTATAAGTAATTTGGCTTTAATTTTTGTTTATTTATTCCTTAATATTGTGCTTATTACTGTAAAATGGCTGGTATTCGTAAAAAACTGCAAACACCATTCAAAATTTGAATTTTTTTTCCCACAGTAGTGGTAAATTGGTTGGAAATGTTTCTATATTAGTTAATTTATTTGTTTGTATAGTAAAGTGCTTTATAAAATGCTTTAAAAAAAGGAGTCGGACCGAAAACAAGGTAAGAAAAGGTCAACCGGCAAATTTGACAAAACGTGATCGGAGATTTAAAGTTCAAAAAATTATGAAGAATACACATTTTAGTGCTGTAATAGTTTCTGCAGAGTTAAATAAAACATTTTACATTTAATTTTCACCTAAAATTGTTCGCCAAGTTCTCTGATTACCTGGATTACATAGGACCTCTTCCCGCAGAAGTTTTCTTAGCCATGCGAAAAACAGAAAGCTTACGCTTTTCGTCGCAAAATCAATGATAAATAAGCTCAAAACGTTTTGGAATTATGTCTTACTTACAGATAAAAATTAATTTAACATTTTTGGTTAAATTGTTGTATAACTATAAGTAGAAGAAAAAATTAGGAACTTAATCTTAAGAACTTAGTTGGATCAGTTAATCAGGATGGTGAAGGTGTTCTAGTGTGAGGGTGCATATCAGCATCAGGACTTGGTAGTTTGTAATTTTTTGATAAAATAATGAATCATGCTGTTCCTTTATATATTTTTAAAACCAATTTTGAACTCTTAGCCAAAAATTTGGTTATTGTAAACAACTTTGTTTTTTATCAAGATAACGATAAGAAGCACACGGTTTTCAACGTTTGCGTCTAGTGCCTCGAAAATTATCCTAACGTTTAGAAAATACCCCCTCAATCTCCAGATTTTAACGTAATGTAACATATTTAGAGATATCTGGAGGTTAGATACGAAAATAGGGCTTTAAAACGAAAATAGAGCTCGAAACAGTAAGACTCGAAGTGGTGGTTGAACACTTACCCTGAAATTACGCAAAAAGAAAGAAAAAGAAAGAAATCTATTCCCAGACGTTTAAAAGGTGTTATGAATACTGTATGATAATCTACTAATTAAAAACTTATTCAAAAGTTAAATTATTCAATAATATATAGACATTTTATGAAGTGTACGAAGACTTTTGTGAGATAAAATTTCCGGCACTTTTTGGTTTTTGATTTTTAAAAAATTAAATTTTAATATTTTTTAAAACTTTTCATGTAGTTTTGTTAAAAATTGATCTTAGATCTTATGATTAAATACCTAATCCGAAATATTAATTCTAACCAATGGATTGGGGCCTATTTCGTTGAAAATCGTAGGTGTACGAAGACTTTTGGGAGCCACTGTACATCATATCAAAAAAAAAAAAAAAATTGTTTCTTTTCCCTCGTTCCCAATGAATTAATGCACTTACCAAAATAAATAAAAACAATAAAATGTCAACTTAAAGAAATACTTTTCATTGTCAAAAAAAAAAAAAAAAAATCGTCTGCGCATATCGTTATGTAGAAACATAAATGACTTCGAGTTTATTCGCCGAAAACTGAATACCTAAATTAAAACTTTAGCGTGAAAATAAAAACAAATCATATCAACAATAATTATTTCACAGTTAAAACCATAGCTGCGGAGTCGGAGGCAATCTCATTTTGGGATAAAGGAGTCGAAGACGAATATCCAAGAATCGGAGTCAGTTGTTTGCCCTCCGTGTATCAATTTTTGCCAAAGCTACGAAGTCAGAGTCGAAGTCGGGGAGTTGGAATTGTCGTCGGAGTCGTTAATTGTCGGGCACAAGAGTCGGAGTCAGGTGCCTCTAAATTCTCGGAGTCGGAGTCTGGAGTTTGGGGAGCAAGAGCTATTTCCAAAAAAAATTGTTTGAAATAAATCCGCCTTCAAGTAAGGAATCTACATTGATTTTCAGTTTTCCCGTAGACGCTAATGTTAATTTTTTTTTGAACTGTTCAAAATTGAACAAAAAATAGTTCAAATCAAAAAGTGAAATAAGGGAATGAGGTGTCCTCGCCGAGATCTTTCGAACAAAAAAAAGTTTGTTCGAATCGGACTATTCATTCAAAAGTTATTAGGGGGGGGGGACAGACAGATAGACCGACAGACATGTTTCCCCATCTCAATACTCTACTTTCCAATTTTTAATTTTTCGATATTTATTTGATTATTTTATTTATTTTTGATTTTTTTTTTTGTTTTTCGCGACATTTTTACGATGCATTAACCCTTCTTTCATGCTTTTTTCTTCTTTTTCTGACTTTTACTGGGAAAGTAGGCTAAAAACTGAATATGCAAATAAATAAATAGTTTTGAGATCGAAATTGTAGAAAAAAATTGTATTTAGTAATCTATAGACAATCATTTCTTGAAAATGTAATTTTTCCAAGGTAAAAGTCCTATTGTATAAGAGTAATGCGTACAAATACTTGTCAACCAGTCTATAGAAAAAATGAGTAGTTTAAGCAATTACTCATTTAAGAAACACTTAAGTCACATGTCAGACTAGAAAGTATGCCTTGTAGTACATAACTGACTAATTCCTAATTATGCATAACTTTACCAATGATATCAGGTATTTTGTACACGGAATTTTACACAAAACTGAATTTAGTCCTTTACACGCATTGCAAACAAATTTCTAACAAATAATTTTTGATAACCTATGTATAATTTATGTGAATTATTAGGATTTTAGGACTTATTACATCTTTTAGGATAACTGAATTCAAAGAAAAAATAAAACCTATATCCATAAAAAAGGTTGCTGAAACACAAAATATTTGTTCACCCTTTTAAAGGAAATGCAGTGGAGTCCTAACTTACTCGAGGGATGCGTTCCAAGACCCCTCGCGTATGTCGAAATTTCGCGAGGAGAAGGGTATGTATACGATTTTTTTTAGAAACATTACAAACTATTTAGACACTAACAAACAACTCTCAAATTGCTTTAAACGATTTCTCAACCATACATATTAGTTTTTACAAAAAGTTGAACTTTTATTGTATTAAAAAAAAAGCTGTTTTATTCAACATAAAATACTGTTAAGATGCACAAAATGAATTATCAATGGGAGCAAGAGATAAAATGAAACAGCACAGCACTTACAGTAAGTATTTCTAAAAAAATACTGCTCTATAATAGTGCAAGTACAGTAGATACAGTAATAACAAATAACATTTATGAATTGAAAAAATGAAGATGATTATATTCGCCACTAGCTGCAATGCCCGGCTTTGCCTGGTCTAATTTTGAAAATAAAAATTGTATCAAGTGACGTATATTCAACAATCAGGCTTAAATGAAAGAAGAAAAAACATCATGCAAAATTTTCCTTCCAAACAATGGCGGCAGATTGGCAGATATTAAAATATTTTTAGGAAATTAAAATAAGAAAGATAGATTTAAAAAACGTGACCATGGAAACCACAAAACAAAAGTTTTAAGAGAAAGATGGAAAGAACAAAATGGATTCAAAAAGCTTAACCGTGGAAACGCGAAAATAATATGGTTAACAACTTGAACGTAGATGAGATTTTTTGAACTTGATTTTAAAAGGCTCGTAACTTTTTTTCCCTTCAGAGATACAAGTTTAGTTTTCCGACCATAAGTCGAAACGGATCTGGAGTTAAAAAAATCGCTTTTTCCAATGCTATTAAAAAGAAAACAGTGGGACAGTTCCTTCACTTTTTATTGATAGACTTAATGAAGAAAGTAGTGCCTAAATTTCAGCTAAGCCTAAAAAAAATCGAGTTAAAAACACAAATAACTCCCGCCGTACTTAAGGTAGAGCATTGAAACAAATTGCGTAGAACGCGAAAAATTCTACCCTTTCCAATGATATGTAATATTAATATGTGCAAGTAATTTTTCACCCCCATATTCGGGAATTTATTTGAAAATTGGGCCTAAATTGGAATAAAAAAAGAATTATTCATCGGATTTTTCTCGTTTCTATTTATGGCAACACTCCTATTATTGGTCTCTTTAATCCACAATATAAGGGCATCTTCCGTTTTCATAATATTTACATTGTTTAGACATTGCTCTGCGAACTTCAATGTTGAAATTAAGTTCTGAATTTTTACGGATACCCTTTTCTTGACTTTTAACTGTACATATGAAAGATTCACCCAAACTCTTTGCCGTGCTACAGTCGATGCACTTTTTAGTTGTTCAAACGTATCGACAATCTATACTTTTTTTTTATTTAAATTTTCAGAAAATTCATCTTCTTCCTTCCATCTTCCAAACATTAGATGAAACAGCTCGCTAAGGAACCATTAATAATTTATCAACTTTAATATTTAGAATGAAATAAATAAATAAATAATGCCGAGTGGTTATTTGATAAACTAACAAAGCGATGTGTAGACTAGTATGGTGTGGAAGATTCCCCTGCCAGTGATGTTAAAGGCCAAAAATGAAGCCGAAACTGCCTTCCGAAAATTTTCGTGTTGCGGGTGAGGAATTCGCGTTAGCTCTAAAAATCGTTACTCGTGGGAAAACTCACGTTACAGCCATTTCGCGTAGGTCGAATCGTGTTGTAGCAGGAGTCGACTGTAGTTCCAACGAAATATTTAATGAGAGATCCACTTTATTATTTGTAATTATACTATATATTTTTACTGTATTATTTTTTAAAATTAAGATAGGATTTTAAGATAAAAGATCAGCCACAATAATAGCAAGTACAAAAAAACTGAATGAATTTTGAGAGTTTTTAATCAAGGGGGTCAATCAAAAGCGCATGCGCGGCGAGTCTTTCTATGATTGCATGTTGTTTTGGCTCGTTTGCTCTATTTCCTGGCCAGCATTGCACCTTAGGGTACCATGTTTTCACCTTAGAGGGAATATATTCACTCGTCTGGAACCCCTGGTTATAACAGTGTATGAATGGCAATTGACGTAAATCTAACAGCTTAACTCACGTGTTTCTTTAAATTTTGATGAATTATGTATATAATAACTCTCGCCGAAGAAACACGTAGACGTGAATTAGACTTACATTATTTACTCTCACACAGGCCCGGTGAGAGGCCATGTCAGCCTAGTGGGAAACTATTTGCCCGGGCCTTGAGGGGGGGAGCGGCAACACTGACGCAAAAAAAAAAGAAAGAAAGAAAGAAAAGAAGGAAAGAAAAAAGAAAGTGGGGAAAAATAAGAAAGGAAGAAAAAAAAGGGGGGGGGGGACTTTCCGAATAAGAGAAAACGCAAGAATGAGTAAAATTTACTCTTTTGATATTTACTGTTGTGGCACTTAAAAATCGAGTTACTTTTTTGCCAGTACGCAGTTTTGATTCTTTTTCTCCCCCACCTTTTTTTCTTCCTTTTTCTCTTTTCTTCTCCCCCTATTTTCATCTTTTCCCCATTTTCTTTTCTTTTCCGAACTTTTTTTTTATTATTTCCCCTTTTTCTTTTCTGTTTTCTTCTTTGTTTTTCGGGAGGGGGGGGGAAGGGGCGGGAGGGAGCCGGCGACATAACTGAAAAGGGGCCCGCTTTGGCTCTCTGCGGCCCTGCCCTCCCAAAGTACTTTGAGATGTCACAAACACTTGGTAAAAATTTCATTAAGCAAGTATGGTTTGTTTAAGTAAAACACTTGATTTACTAATATCTAAACAATGAATACATAAACTAAAAGTTACTGCTTGTGCTAAATAATGTTTCATAAACACATAAAAAGAAAGACAAATCTTTACTAATATTATAAAGAGAGAGGACGAATTTTTGTGTGTTTATATGTTCGAGGTAATCTCCGGAACCACTGTATCTATTTGAAAAATTCTTTCACTATATGAAAGGTGCCTTCTCACTGAGTAACATAGGCTATAATTCGAAAAAAAATCCGATAAAAAGTTCTTTTTTTATTCCAATTTAGGCTCAAATTTCACGTAAATTGCCTATTATTGGCTATTAAAGGGGTGAAAAATTACGTGCACTTATTAATATTATATATCGTTGAAAAGGGTAGAATTTTCCGCGTTCTAAGCAATTTGTTTCGATGCTCTAACTTCATTACAACGAGAGTAATTTGCGTTTTTAGCTTTTTTAGGCTTAGCTGAAATTTAGCCACTACTTTCTTCATTAAATCTATCAATAAACAGTGAAGGAATTGTGCCACAGTTTTCTTTTTGACACCATTGAAAAAAGCGACATTTTTTACTCCAGAAATATCTCGACCAATGGTCGTTAAAAATAGCTTCTATCTTCAAAGGAAAAAAAGTTACAAGCGTTTTTAAATCAATTTTGAAATATGTCATTTTGATTCAGGTAGTCAACTATTTTATTTTCACGTTTCCATGGTTACGCTTTTTGAATCCATTGTTTATTTCCTTCAGTTTGCATTTAATATATCTTAAACATATTTTATTTCATGTTTCCATGGTTACGCTTTCAAAATCCATCTTTCGCATTTTAATTTCTTAAAAGTATTTTAATATCGTCGTCAACGTTTGAAAGGGTAATTCTGCATGGTGTTTTTTTTAATTATTATTATTTAAGCCTGATTGTTGAATATATGTCACTAGACACAATTTTTATTCTCAAGGTAGCCGGGGCAAATCCGGAAAACGCAGCTCTTGATATATAAAGACGTGAAAGCTACTGTTAATGTGATCATATACCTTTTTGTTTGTTTGGCGAAACATTAATTTTTGCGAAAGAAAAAACATCCGCTTCACTCGCAAAAGGAGTGACTTCCGGTAGCGTGGTCGCTTGGCGCAATAGGCCCTGAGCAGTTCAGTCTAGGATTATTGTTTTAAGGCAACCGTTAATGAAATTCATTGTTTTGGCGATTTGTTTTGAAATAAAAGAAATTTTTGATTTGTTTTTTCCAAGTGAAATGTACGACATTTTCTTTTTTTCTGACGATGATTTTTGAATGGTCCATGTCATGGTTTTTTTTTTCGTTAGACAGATGGATTATGATAGCATGGTTGCTGGGCAAGTTTGGCGATAAAAGTAGAGTTATGGAATTATTTTTACATTTCAAAGATATTATTTGATGTCTTTTTTTGTTTATTTGGCGAAATATTTTATATTGCAGTAAAACCGCTTCCTCGCTAAATAGAGTTTTAAAGCAAATGTAAATCTAATTTAATCATATGACGAAAAGTTTTAAATTTTAGAGAAACTTAAATCGTTTTTTTTTTCTTTTTGAAAAAGGTGAGTACGCATTTTATACAAAGAAAAATGATCATTTCACATCAGAGGGGGAGGGGGTGTCATTGTTTTTTTATTCAACGGACCTCCATTAAATTTTTACCACGGGCATCGCTGTGCGGGTACTGCTAGTAATAACATAATCTAAAAAGTTTGACCTTTCTGATTTTTTTATAATTACTAGTTTTGGTTTCTAAATTGGAAAGTAAAATAAATAAATGAACCATAAAAAGTGGGGGGGGGGGTGGAGAGGGCTGATGCCCCCCTCTCCGAATCGCCGCCAGTGACGGTATTTATAATATTCCTTTCCCCTTCAAGTCAAAATAATGGCTATAAAACTAATGAAAACTGAAGAGGGGGGAGGAGATGTCCCCAAAAGTGGTGGGTGGTAGAAGAAAACGGAGAGCATAGTTATTGTCAATGCTTTTCACCAAAGTAACATGAGTAAACCAGGCAGACAGCATAGTACCTGCTAATGTCGAATAAAATCTTAATGAAAAAACTGAAAAACGTCTGTTGTACAAAACGTATTAATGAAATTACACAAAGAATGCTCTTATTCTACTTCACAAAAGCCTTTTTGTTGAAATCCCCTCAAAATGTTCAATCTGATAATGGAACAGACGCGCGCCGTGTGGAACAGAAACTTAAAATTGTCGATGAGCACTTGAAACTTCCGAATTAAAGAGCGAAATCGGAAGTTAAGTTCTAGCAAGACACTCTCAACACGCCAGTCAATATAACTATTCACAACCTCATTGTGTTTATGACGCGTGTTGGCGAGAAAAATTAAAAAAAAAAAAAAAAAAACGAACAAACCATTCCAAACCGGAACGTGTTTCTTAGAAGAAACGGAAAGAAGCAAGGTCAAATTCACTAGTTCTTCCTCCGCTTAGAGATCGCTCCATGCATATTGTTGTTTATTGACACTGCTTTTGGCAGCAACATGGCATGACATACTTGGAACCGTAAAATGTTTTCACTCAATTTCATTCCACAGTGGTTCGTAATATTTCAAGTGGATTTAAATAATATTTAAACGTCTTTTTTTGTCCATTGAATTTGGAATTCATATTTCATTTTGTTCTGAGACATTTGTAATTTTTTTGTGGTAAAAAATTCTAAAACGTTGATATCCTTTGGAATTAAATTATGCTTGGAAAGATTGTTATGAACTCTGAGAGAAATTTAATAGATTTTTTTAATTGAAATTTTGAAAATTCTTTTAAAAGAAACATAAATAAAAGAAATGTTGCAATAGTTTGATTTTCGCACGACTGCGGAGTCGGACTGATTTTGAAGTAAAGGAGTCGGATTCGAAGCCTTAAAAATTCTAAGAATTGGACTCGGTTATATTACCTGATTTTTCACAACTCTGCGAGTTCTGCCAAGTCCTGAAGTCGGACTGATTTTGATGTAAAAAATTCGGAGAAGCAATCGAAAGCTCTAAAATTCCAGGAGTCGAAACCACCTAGATTTTAACGGAATTAAAAAAAAAAAAAGCCTTGCAAAAATTTTTCTAAATATCGTCTGCTGTTTTCTTCCCTTTTCACTAATACTTCAATCCTAAACAGCTTCCACAATGAACGCTATTATTGTGCGATTCATTTCTTTATGGACTTATTTAAGAGCTATAACTTAAAAGGTTGACGTAATACAGTGTGGCGAGTAAAATGTCACAGTTCGAAGTTCCTGACAGAGGTCGTGCATGGCTTATTGCGTTTTCTGCCTGTTTCATCAATATGATTTTATCTGGTGTAGGAAGGGCGATAGGTATTTTGTATGTGGTCATCATCGCAGACTATGGAGTATCAAGGAAAACAGCAACTTTGCCTTTTATAATTCGAAATATAGTTAGATGTTTATCAGGTAAGTGAAAATAATTCAAATGCATTCTTAAATGTTGGAATGTTTTAAAAGAAAACCTTCCTTGAAGATGTTTGATTCATTTTATATGATTTGCAATTTAGGTTAATGACTGCATTATACGCGAAGTGAAAATTGATGTCTTAGATTATAATCAATTCATTTGAACGGGTGTGGCATTTTTACTTTATTCCCGGAATTTAAAAACTTGGCTTTCATTATTCGAATATTCGGAACCATTATGTATCATAATATGAACTATCTTTTAAATAGTTTTCTCAAATTTAAAAAATAAGTTGTACGTTCGGTCACTTCCGCAGCCCGTGCAAATTAATTTTTAGTACAAAATTTTTTCTTCGAAAGTTGATACTTCATATTATGATACATGATACATAATGGTTTCTTATATTCGAATATATCTCAAATAAGAGCCAAAGTTTGAAGTTCCGGGAATAAAGAGTTTCTTTGAATCCTCTCCACCCCCCTCCCTTTCCAAAAGGAGTACTTAAGGAGGTTCCTGATTAGATTGTGTGCGTGTTTTTACTTCCTTTTACAAAAAAAAAAAAAAAAAGAAAGTATTGTATCCGCGAAAAAATTTTCACTCAAAATTCCGCTTTATTTTCCATTTTGCTCACCCCCGAATGAATGTTGAGTTTTTTTTCAACCGACCACACCCGGATAAGTGCCTAAGAACGTATAAACACCCGAAATATCCATTTTGACAATCCCCGAGTTAACAGCCATTGTCTGTAAGAATCAGGCAGTTTAGGGCATTTGTGATTGTTGACATTTTTAATTTTCTTTATTTTTGCAAATGTCGTTCCGTATCATGAATTTAATGTTTGTGCAAAATATGAGCTTTGTCTGCCTTACCGTTTTTGGGAAATTAATTTTTTTAATTTAGGGGGCGTGGCACATTTTTGCTTGTTTTTCAAATTTGCAGATTTTAAAGTTCTTGTTGCTTTAAGCGCGACTATAATGACATGGATTTTTGAATTCTATACTATTATATGTCTTCTTAGATAATATTACAGCTGTCAAATCGGTGTCACTACGAGGGCGACGGCCACAAACTCCGTTTAAAAATGACCGAAAATGAATTTTTTTACCACATTCAATGCCAATTTTCTCAAAGCGCCTTCATGATGGCACCAACGTTTTTACATCAATTCTTACCAGGAAACATCACGAGTTCAGTAATCATGAAAAAAGTTTAAAATGGTCGCATTCGAAAGAGTATCTTTAGAAAAAAATTTGACCCAAATATTGCGTGCCCTCGTCCTTTTGTTTTTGAGATATAGGGGGTCAAAGTCTGTCGAAATCTTACGAAAATTCGCCAAATTTAAAGACTTGGCAAGAAATGGAAAATACCACGTGATTTCATCGCCTGCGTCTAGCAAGACTCACATTTCCATTTCTGGTCATCTGCAAAGCGCGTAAACGATGTTTCGAATTAACCCTTTACTTGTGTGGGTAAAATTAAAAAGTAACTATGAAGCCTGTGAAATGGAAACTAGTGAGCTTTATCCAGAGGAGCTACAACTTTATAACGAAATTGAACGTAGGATTTAACTTTGTAATCGTGATAATAATGCATTTCAGAATTTAAGTGCATTTCAAGTGTGTTTTACTTAACTAATTTAAGTTTGTACTCTTGTAATGAAATGTGTTGTAAGTAATTAATAATTATGTACGAGAATTAATATGAATAAGTAAAAAAAAACATGCTTATTAAAGCTTATATATTGAAAATAAAATGGATAGTTTTTGATGTTGAAAGAACATGATCATGGATTGTAGTATCCCAGCTCTTATTTATTTTTTCAAAAGTTATTATCATTCATGAAGTTTTATTGTCTGACCACTGCTAGCGAAAATGTTTAATTTAAAATCGAAAAAAATAATAACTAAAAAAAAAGAAAACAACGGATAGTAAATGTCAAAAATTTGCACAGCAAACTAACGATGTCGGAAATTACTTCATAACAGATTCTTATCAAAAATTTTATAGTCGACGTTCATTACAACAACCCCTGTAGTTCGAAAAAGTCTGTCACTGCAACTGAAAGTCGCTATAACGTAAATGCACATCATATTGCAGGTTATTTAGTCATTTTTAAAAATACTGAAGTCACTTTTACCAATTATGTTTCACGTTAAAAGGGAATTCAAATACGAGCAAAATAAAAATCAATACAGTTTTTTTTTTTATTTGACTTGTTAGAGGGTTTACACATAACTTGAAAACGATACACATAACGAAAAACACACTGGAAATAACTGACAGAAATCGTTTTTTTTTAATTTGAGAACATGGTTTGAAATCTTTAAAAATGTCGTTTTCTTCGTATTTAGATGCTGTTGAAGACTTAGATTTACGACTTTTCAAAAAAAAAAAAAAAAAAAGACTTTAAAGTGTGTTTACCGTTTCTCTACGGTTATCATATTTTTTTCAAAACAGTTTCATCATCGAATAAACTCTTTCAGTGGAAATATTTCACCCGCAGAAGCATAAAAGTTTTAGACATCATTTTTTTAACAGACAGTCTTAAGAATAACAAAAAATTCCATTGTTTTTACAATAAAATAAAGCAAATATTTCGGGCTGTGGCGTTTTCCCCTATACAGTTGCACGTTAATATCCCGGAACACAAGCCCCTAAAAATTTTAATGCCGCAATCTGTGCCACGAAACCCCGCGCCATGGTAGTCACCCCGAGTAAAGAATTAATGCGATATTTCTCACGAGCTTTGGTGGTGACCAAATATGGAAGTGAAATGTCTTGTCAGATGCAGATGTTGAATTCGCGCCGTACCTTCCATTTCTGAACAAAACTCGCTAAATTTGGCGACTTTACTAAAAATTTCGGCAATTTTTAAGACATCATATTTCGATAACGTGGTCACGAGGGCACGTAGTTTCAGTGTCATAAACATGTTTCCCAATGCTCTTTCGAATGCCACCAATTTGGAATTTTTTTGAATTTCCTTGATCGTGATGTTTCCTGGTTAGCTACACTTGCATACATCAAAAATATGTAATAAAATTGGTGTCACTATAAGGGCGCCAGAAGATATTGGAACTTTTATGTGATAAATTTCACAAAAATGCAAATGTTTAAAATCTAACTACTACTCTCGCACTCATAGCAGAGATCTGAAACTAATTAAGTTTGATAACCAACATGTTCGTCTAGCATATGAAATAAAAAAATCGGTGTCACTCCTATTACTTTCGGAAATATAATCATTCGAAATTAGTATGTTATGGAGTTATTTAAAAAAATACTTTTCTAATTCCAATGGCTTTTTGCACGGTTTGTTTTAAACTTTAATATAAAATTACAGTAGTGACACCTAAAATAATGTTTCTAATGCTTTTTATAAAAAAAACCTTTATAAAAAGCATTAGAAACACAGTAAATCGATATAGGTACAGATGGACGTATTGTGTAATGTGCATTACGGCTAAAATAGTCGTACTATATTTTTTCAATCATACTAATTGTTATCTGTTATTTATACTAAAAATGCAACTATTTATAACATAATGTCTCAAATAGTGATGAACATAATGTATTATATAGCGAGCATTCAGAATCTGAAACATAATTTGAGGATGACGCAGACTAAAACAAAGAAAACATAAAAAAAGTCAAATCACCCTGTTTCAGAAAGACGGTCATCTCTTATTGATGTCTGGTAATTTTGTAGCACTAAAGCTTGGGAAAACATGGTATCCCGGAGAAATAGTAGAAGTTGACCATTTGCAAGTAAAGGTCAAATGCATGGCAAGAAGGATTGGAATAAATAAATTTATTTGACTGGAAAAAAGGCGAGTATTGGTATGATAATCTAAACATATTATGCACAATAGATTCACCTGTACCTATATCAAACGAGCATTTTCTATTCAAGATAAAGACGCTCTTACTGCCCAAAGCTGTTTATGTTAAACGTTGCTTCTTTGTAATAAATTAAAAATAAATATGGTCAAAACACTATCTGGGTGTGATAACATTAAATTAACAAAATACATAAATAACCAAATAATATAATTTAAAAATAATAATAATAAATAAAAAAATGCACCACAACATACTAACTTCGAATGATTATATTTCCAAAAGTAGTAGGAGTGACACTAATTATATTAGTTTAAATGTTAGACAAACGTGTTGGTTATCAAATTAGTTTCAGATCTCTGCTATGAGGGGGCTAGTTGTATTCAGATTAGCAAATGGTCAAATTCTACTATTTCTCCGGAATACCATGTTTTCCCATGCTTTAGTGCTACAAAATTACCAAATATCAATAAGAGATGACCGTCTTTCTGAAACTGGGCGATTTGATTTTTTATGTTTTCTTTGTTTTAGTCGACGTCATCCTCAAATTATGTTTCAGATTCTGAATGCTCGCTATATAATACATTATGTTCATCACTATTTAAGACATTATGTTATAAATAGTTGCATTTTAAATGTAAATAACAGATAAAAAATTAGTATGGTTGAATAAATATAGTAAGGTTATTTTAGCCATAATGCACATTACACAATATGTCCATCTGTACCTAATATCGATTTACTGTGTTTCTAATGCTTTTTATAAAGCTTTTTTTATAAAAAGTATTAGAAACATATTTTAGGTGTCACTACTGTAATTTTTTATTAAACTTTAAAACAAACCGTGCAAAAAGCCATAGGAATTAGAAAAGTCTTTTTTTAAATAACTCCATAACATACTAATTTCGAATGATTATATTTCCGAAAGTAATAGGAGTGACACCGATTTTTTTATTTCATATGTTAGACGAACATGTTGGTTATCAAACTTAATTAGTTTCAGATCTCTGCTATGAGGGCGAGAGTAGTAGTTAGATTTTAAACATTTGCATTTTTGTGAAATTCATCGCATAAAAGTTCCAATATCTTCTGGCGCCCTTATAGTGACACCAATTTTATTACATATTTTTGGTGTATGCAAGTGTAGCTAGGAATTGATATAAAAACGTTGGTGTCATCATAAAGGCGCTTTGAGAAAATTGGCATTGAATGTAGTAAAAAAATTCATTTTAGGTCATTTTTAAACGGAGTTTGTGGCCGTCGCCCTCGTTGTGACACCGATTTGACAGCTGTAATAGTATCTAAGAAGATCATATAATAGTATAGAATTTAAAAATCCATGTCATTATAGGGGCGCTTAAAGTAACAAGAACTTTAAAATCTGCAAATTTGAAAAACACGCAAAATGTGCCACGCCCCCTAAATTAAAAAAACTAATTTCCCAAAAACGGTAAGGCAGACAAAGCTCATATTTTGCACAAACATTGCATTCATGATAAGGAACAACATTTGCAAAAATAAAGAAAATTAAAAATGTCAACAATCACAACCTGCCTGATCTTTACAGACAATGGCTCTTAATCACAACGACTTTTCTAGTGACGTCCGTATGTATGAGCGTATGTATGTCGCATAACTCAAGAACGTTATGTCCTAGAAAGTTGGAATTTGGTACGTAGACTCCTAGTGTGGTCGGGTTGTGCACCTCTCCTTTTGGTTTCATTCGGGTGTTTCTAAAGGGGTCTTTCGCCCCCTTTTGTGGGGAAATCATTGTTAATTTCGATGTATACTCAAGTGGCGTTATAATTTGGCGATATATTGCCAGTTTTTTGGTCGCCAAGTTTTGTTGCCAACTTGTTTTTATCACTGTTTTCAGGAATAAAGGTGTTTCACCTTAAGCATACCTCCAAAAAAAATTTTGCGATTTATCTCGTGTTTTGTTCTGAAAAAGAAGATTAATTGCTCAACTATAAGTCTTTACAATAGGGATCCTAAATACAGAGAGATTGGACAACTTCGGAACGGCTGCAAACTTATGTCCAAAGATGCTCACTCCCTGTAGACCGTAATGCATCTTCTGCCTCAAATTGTATCGAAAAAATTAGAAGCAATATTATGAAATGAAATGTGCAGATTATAAATGTTTGTTTTCTATCTTTATGAACACATTTTTGAGAAAAAAAATCTTATGAAATGAAATGTGCAGATTATAAATGTTTGTTTTCTGTCTTTATGAACACATTTTTGAGAAAAAAAATCTTATGAAATGAAATGTGCAGATTATAAATGTTTGTTTTCTATCTTTATGAACACATTTTTGAGAAAAAAAATCTTATGAAATGAAATGTGCAGATTATAAATGTTTGTTTTCTATCTTTATGAACACATTTTTGAGAAAAAAAATCTTTATAAGTGCTAATGACGATACTGTGGGGCCCGATTTTGACCTTCTGCACCACATGCCTGGAAAGGGACATCCTCCCCCATTCTGCTAACAGTTGCATCTCATAAAATAAAGAATTAGAAGTAAACGCATTTTGGCGGGAAAGTTTTCCCACCGCTTGTATTTGAGTAAGCGACACTTGGAATTTTCTATGACTCCCGCTTTGGGTCAAAAGGGGTTAGCTTCTTTCGGAGATTTCAAACGCTTCCCCGTCCCCAAGTCACAGCTGCAGGATATAACTTCTGAAGTTCTGACATTTTCGAGCCCATAAAATAGAGGACTTGGGAATAATAAAATTCCATTCTGACACTTTGCGACACTCCGTACTCCATAAAACATAGGGTTTTCCTGGAAGCTGGATCTCCAGATGTTTGAACTATGATCCTCAGAGAATGTGTCCCGATCAGGGAACTGCATCCCCCGGTATAAAACGGGGAGTTGGGATTTTTCGAGAGGAAAGAAGAGAAGATAGAGTTTTGAGGGCAGAAGAGCTTTCCCGAGCTCTGTGTTTCTCCGAGACGTTTTGTCCGGAGTTATGATATTAGAAACGCGCTCCCGCGAGTGCCTTTGGATTATTTAATGAGAAAGGATCAAAATCTTGGTACGTACTATACTAGCTCCCACTTCCCACTACTTAATATAATCTACTGGTTTAAATTATGGTTTTATTAACTTGGCAAGGTCTCTGACGAATGTATGATACTGCGGTCCTTTGGCGATAAATAACGGATTTGGATTTAATATTTTACATTTTTACACTGCCTTTAATTGCAAAAATAGAAAATGAAACTAAACAAAATGACATATTAAAACTTATTCGATAGACAGAGTTATGATAACTCGGTAGAGATGAGTGTTCAAAAATCTTGGCGCTACAGGCATTACAAAAACTGGGGACAAACCATTTTTTGGTAACTATTTGACCTTTGCCTGTGTTGAACATTAACTTGAATCAATAAAAAAAAAACTACATCAACATGAGCGAAGCCGCGGGTAAAAGCTAGTCTCTCCATATGTAGGATCTCTACAAGAGACAGGGGCGCCACCTAGGGGGAGGGCAAGGACGCCCTTATGGGGGGGGGGCAAGTGGGGGCTCAGGCCTCCTTTAAAATTAGACCTTCCTTGCTTTTAGTATTTTTCTCGTTGCAAAAATGAAAAAAACATTTCTTCTCTAGCCAATAATGAATAAGTTATTAAAAATATCAAATTTTAATAGGTCATCATATCAAATCGGTTTCCATGGGGAAAATATCCCGCTAAACGATGGAGAAAATATCTGAGTCTCCCCTTAAAATTTTGCAAATGGGCGCCCATAGGGAAGGGGTTGGGTCACGGCGCAGACTGCATCATTGAAATTTGTACGGGGGGGGGGTGACAGGTATTTTTCTCATTTTGGGATGGGGCTCTTGCTTTTGGGGGGGTTGCGATATTTAGGGGGTGCCCTTGCTCTCAGGGCGTGGGCACCCCTAAAACATTTACCTTTCCATAGAAGAAACAAACGATAAAATACCCACATTGTTTCGTTATTTACAGTTGTATTCAGGTACGTATTCAAACTGTGGTCAGGCTCTGATAAATTGACTTCCAACAATGAGATTTAAACCGTTCCATTTGTCAAAACGGAGTACAGATGACTTGAGTACAGATAACGGTTATTGACGCTGTGCTAATCTTAGGATTTCTCCTCTTCCTACACAAACATAAATGAGCTCGTCCAAAGTCAAGCATCAAGTTACCAGAGCTACACTATACCGAAACCACCTAACCACCAACTGGAGACTTCAATGCAAAAGCTTCGACCGAATGCTTCTGGCGGAGGTTCGCTGACGATCGTAAAATTCATCCTCGCAAAAAAAATTACATGCACAATGCAGAAAATATTTTTAATTTCAAACAAGCAGCAGCTACTGCTTTATGGTGAAGGCTAAGAACTATTTCTGCATTGGAAATGGGCTCCGTTTCTGTCTGACCACGGATTGTATGGAAAGAATAACATCCGTTTTACAGCCGGAAATGGACAAATCTATTATTTTTAGCGATGTCAACTTTGCAGAAGCAGAGTCTCATTCAAATGAGCGGAATAAGTGCATCAAATTTTTACTCCCCCCCCCATTCAGATAGATTCGTCTCATCTGGATGTTTGAAAATTCCATACAATCCGTGGTTGGACAGTACATGTGTATGTCAAATTATGGTTTTTGCAATATTGATTGTATTATCTATTTTAAATTTCTAAATTCCTGTTTACAATAATAGATAAATTCTCGAACATTTATGAGGTTATCTTTTAATGTATGTACGTTAATTCTTTATTATTTGCATTATGTTTAATGGCTTAGTTGCATGTACTTTTTCAGGACCTTTTGTTGGTGTGATGGGTCAGCGGTATGGTGCTCAAGTTGTGACATTTTCGGGCGGCGTCATCGCATCTATTGGAGCAGCCCTATGTTTCTTTGCTCCGAATATCGCCTGCCTGACTGTCTTCTGGGGAGGAATTCACGGTACATGAAAAGGGATGGCAATCTATCCTTTCCCTTATTTTTAAACACAATTGTATTATTTTCAAAACAAATTTGATGATTTCGAAGATCTTTAAGTGATTACTAGCAACAAAATAAAGATGTATTTGGGTTAGGATTTGGTAGCAGAAATTACCCAAAATGTGGTCAAAATAATTTTTCAACTTAAGATGGAGGGACGCTTAAAGATTCGAACTTAAGGGTAATTAAGAATAAATATGAACTTTAATTAAAAACTAAGGGCATGTTTGAGTTAAAATAAAGAATGGAGGTGACACCGTTCCTCTTTGTCCCCTTGGACTAAACCACTGCCTTGTTTTTTACTTTAGCAAAACAAGAAACGGTTTTATTTCTGTTCATTAAAAGAAGTTCCTTCAAGAATTAACAGTCTACTTTCCCTTATTTCAACGATTTTTTAACATCAGATTTATTTCTCTCTCAATCAGCTTTCTTTGCAAATTTATTTCAAATATATCTTTGACAGTTAAAACTGAATTCCAATAATATCTTTTTAAAAAGATTTTTTTTTTTTTTTTGCAAAATTAATATCACATTCATTCTCTGAAACTGTTAGCAAAAATAAGTCATCGGAAAAGACTAGCCGCTATTGTTAGGGCAAACCTAACCCAGCAGCTTTGTAATATACTACACATTGCTCATGCATGGGTGACTTAACATTACTCATAAGGTATTATTTCATTGTTAATATGACAATCTTTTCTATACGTATATCCTACAAACAGATGCCGCTGACTAACAAAATAATTCTCTTACAGGTCTTGGTTTCGCGATGGGGAATACCCTGTTCCAAGTGGTGGTCAATCAATATTTTGACAAGCATCGGGCCACCGCATCTGGCATTGCTCAGTCCGGAGGTTGCTTCGGCAGTTTACTCTTTCCCTTCCTGCTCGAAGAAATATTAGATACGTATGGTCTCTCTGGTGCGTTTCTCATTCTGGCTGGAGTCATCATGCACGTACTACCGTCGTCTCTGCTGCTCAAAGCTCCTCCATGGGTGGAAGATTCGGAAAGATATGCCAAACAAAGTAAGAAAATGGCAAAATATAAATTATCTACTGTTTTTATTTCCTTTTTCATAGAAACGGAAGCACTGCAATCGCGAAAAAAGTTTCACTCAAACTTCGGCCAAAATTTCTATTTTACTCATCTCCGAATGAGTAGTTGTTTCGGTCCATTCGTACGTCATTTGTTTTCATTTAGTCATTAAAGTTTTTTTATTATTATTTTTTTTAATATTTCAGTTTTTAAATATATTTAGTGTTTAATTCAAGGGGAATTGAAGACAAAAATCCTCCCCACCCCCTCCGACGATTCAGTTTATATTCCTTAATAAATATATCGTAACTGGTGTCCGATTTCTGAAGTTGGACTAGTATTCTAGATTTAATATTTCATGACACCGTTAGTTTAATTTGCTGTTATGGCAATACTAATTAACAGACTTCGTTGGGATTTTTTTATGTACTATGCTCCCCGATTATTAGAACATAGAACACACCTGGACCGATTAGAAAAATCTTTTTCTGTTTGAAACGATATACTTCTCCCAGTCGTCTAATGATCTTCAAGTCCGGATATGAGGGATACTGGAGAAATCGAGGAAACTCTTCTCAAATATCGTACTCGCGCTTTGTTGTTTGTAAATTCATAGCGTCTCTCTTAGTGAAACGATATTTGTTTTTTTTTTTTTTTTTTTGTTTGTTTAATGGATAGGAGTGACCTAACTTAGGTCCCAAACCTTTGCTTCACCATATTTGTTCTTTAGAAAAACGTTATGGGCCAAAAACAATAAACTTCATTTAATTTCAATACTAAATGATTAAATATTAAATCCGTTGTCAAAGAAAGTGCCATAAAACAAAGGTACTTTCTTTACTCAGTGTTAAAGAAAGTTCCATAAAACATTAATATTAATCAGAGTGCCCCAATAAGGGGGGTGTTTTGAGGGGTATTTTTTCTTTTTAGGGGGCTGTTGCTTTAGGGTAGTGCCCCCTAAATAACTCCCCTGCATTAATCATTAGTAGTCATATCGCAAATTTTGAATAAAGACTCCTCTGAAGCAAAAAGGATATTTATTTAATATCATTGTTCTAGTAGTATTTTGATCTTCATATATACAACATCACTAGATACCATGTTTCTAGTATGGTGTTGATCTATAACGGAGCCAAGTAAAGAGAAATGTGACTTTTTTCACGAGTTACGTGACGTATTATTGTGAAATATAAGATAGTTAAGAAAACCATTGATATTTATATGGTTCTATTTAAATTAGCTCACAAATAAATCCGTTAGAGGAACAAAGATCAGTGTTTTGTGCCAATCATATAAAATGTTATGCGCATTAAGATTTTTTCTTTTTTTTAACAAACTTCAAAAAGACGTTTTCAATTCGTCGGAATCTTTTTATTTATGTCCCCTGTAAACTCGAACACGTATAGACCAATTTGGAAAATACTTTTTTTTTTCTTGTTTGAAAAGGTATATACTTCCCAGGTGATCCCATGGCCATCAGGTCGGTATCCAAAGATGTGATCCTTGAAAAAGCAAGAAAACTCTTCAAGTTCTTTGGGCAAATAAAACGATTTCTGTTAGTAACTCGTGAATTTTTTTCGGAAAGCATACTTTGATAAATTCAAAATGATGATGAAGACAATTTTCTTTGTAAATAATTGTGCATTTGAAAAAGCCTTTCAGCACAGTCTTCGAAAAAGTCCGAGACGCTGTGCTCTATTTGTTTCTCTATTTTGCTCATCTTGGCTGTTTTCAGACTCCTGTGCTCGACGCTTTCTCATTCGAGGTGTACGTAAGGAGTGCACCACATGCTCTACCCTACGTACTTACTTTATATTTACACCACTAAAAAGCAAAAAATAAATTATTTTCAAATGAAAAAAGAACCGACTTCAAAAAACACCCTACTATTCGAAGAATTATTTTAATACCTAATTAATTATATACGATCTCTTAATTTTTAATAACCATTTGAAGTCGGGGCCTCCTATAATCTACTACCTAACGTAACTGAGTAGGTTTAGAGTTTTGTTAAATTAGTGTTTTACTCAGGATTTGGTGGGTTGTCAGTTACGTTAGGTAGTAGTTTGTAGGAGCCTCCGACTTCAAATGGTTATTAAAAATTTAGAGATCGTATATAATTAGGTATTAAAGTAATTTATCGTATAGTAATTAAAATCAGTGTTTATTAACTGGGTGTTTAGTTTAGTTGATTTTTGTACTGGAACTGCAAAATAAATTTGATTCATACGTTTGCGTAGGAAATCGTATGTAAGTATGTAAATATAGATCTTCCAACTCTTGTTGCTTACACAAATAAGACAAGTCCTTCTCTTCGACGACACTCACATTTAATTTCACACTAAATTCAAGTACAAGTACGAACACACTTAAACACAAATAGTTGACACTGAAGTATAAGTTCCCATCTGGAACCACAACATAATTTTCTACAGAGTTCCCGTCTGGAACACTTGCTTGTTTCCGCTCAAGCATCCGACTCCTCTCTCGCGTTTTCTCATTCTGGCAAAGTGTTTCTCCCACAAGAGGGCGGGCGCTTTGTACAACAGTTCTTTACACAAACCAAAAACAACACTGCAAAACGTAAAATCACAAGTATGAATAATTATTTTTTACTTTTTAGTTCCTCTTTGTTTTTTGAAGTCGATTCTTTTTTTATTTGAAAATAATATTTACATAGATTTTAAATTCTCAGCTATAGGGTTTCCATTAACCCCAAAATATTGCACTCTGGGGTAAATGAAAACGAAGAACTTTTAAGAAATAAAAGTTTTTCATTCGAGATGAAAGTTTTATGTAATGAAAATGTAAATTATGAAAATGTAAATTACATCCTGGTGTGTCTTTTACATGAATTCAGCGCATTCAATGTATGATTTTTCTTTTTCAATGATTTTAACTAAGATGTGGAGCATTCACAAGATTGCATGCGACCTACGGGCCACAGTTTGATTGTTGCTGGTGTAGAACGTCTTAAGCTTCTCAAGTGATTATTTGTTGCGGTTATCCACCTTCATCAACCAGAAAGGGGAAATGGGATGTCACCGTTTACACTCTAGTCTTCGAGTAAAAGGAAACACTGGGTAATAATGTAAAAATGATTACTTCGCTAACAAACCAACATAAAATCAAATTTTTCATACCTAGTTATCCTCAGAGAATGTAGGCTTAGGCACAATGCACAAAATGTTATCTCTCAATGGGGTCGTTTCCAAAATTTTAAAAGTATTTTTTTTTTCCTGAAAGAGCATGCTTAAAAACATAGGATCTGACCATTTTTTAAATAATTCGTTTAAGTTTGATATTTTTAAAAAATTACTTAAATCGGCGCGCTTTCATTGTTTACGCTTCTGTCGTGTGACGTCACAAATGATGAAATGCCATTTAGTGTTGCCATTCACGGAGAAAAATATTTATTTCGCATCTTTACTCACGTGTATTGGCAACGATAGGATTGATAGCTATCGTAGAGCGCAATTTTAATTCGCTTCTTGGTTATCATAGCGTGGAAACGCAGTGAAAAATGCGCCAAAGGACATCATTTGTGACGTCATAAAGACCACGCCTTGTTTTCAAAATCGGACATTTTAAAAAATTAATTAAAAACTAACTGTTGGGAAAATTAAAGTATTTTCTGGGTCCATGTTATTTTTTTTTACTCTTTCTATCAATTTCAGTGACTAAAAGTAGTACTTTTGACTGAAGGAAACAACCCCATTCATCCAGAACAAAGAGGAAGAGGTCTAAAGTTGAAACATTGAAATTCTGTCTCTTTTTACCCTGACACACCCGACTCTTGTCCTTAACTCATACAATTCTTTAGCAATTTAATTACAGCTTTGAAAAATCCTTTCCAATAAAAATGAAGTCTTTTGTTTCTCTTCTCCGCAGAATACTATTATGA
The DNA here is from genome assembly GCF_026930045.1 of Uloborus diversus. NCBI lineage: Eukaryota > Metazoa > Arthropoda > Arachnida > Araneae > Uloboridae > Uloborus > Uloborus diversus. Next base: position 158,290,469 of record NC_072737.1, on the reverse strand, counting down.
ACTTTCAAGCGGCATGAGAAGGGAGACGTTGTATCGAGATGAGATCCAAAACTTGAACCATTTTCGTCATGACGAGACAGCTCGAAAAAGCTCAGACGAAGAAGAATGTTTTAAAATAAAACAGGTAAGAGCATATAACGAAAAAATAACAAATAAATACCTTTGTGCTTGAAAATTAAATGAATCAATTAGTGAACGTTTTGATGCACAAAAATTGCAAATTACTGCAGACACGTATTTTGGTGTTACAAGGAACACCTTTAAAACGGTGTTCTTGTTACACCAAAACAAGTGTTTGCAGTAATTTGCAGTTTTTGTGCATCAAAACTTTGGTTAATTGATTCACGTAAGAACATGTTTAATAGGTACTTGGTTTAAAAGTAGGCAAAATAAATAAATAATTGAATTTTAAAAAAAGCTAATAATTAGCGGAAATATTTGTATTGAATCATTGGCGTTCCTAGCGGGGGGGGGGGTTCACCATGAGCGCGTATATGTGTAATTTTAGGTAATTTTAGAGAGGGGGTTAATTAAATTTATCTATTTTAATGCTTTAATTTAAAGAAAGACACTTTTACTTCCTTTTTTTTTCCAGTTTACAAAACAACAAAAACAAGTTAAATTCATAAAAACATCCTGTTTTACAATTCGATGAACCATTTTAGAGAATTCATATTTTCATCTTCTACTGAAAACAGGTGGAAATTTTATTTAATAAAATACGTTGTTATAATTTCAATAACTAAAAATAGCAATAACTAATGCAGGTAAAAACTTGCAGAAATTTTAAGTGAAGATTTTAAATTTGTAATAACGATTATTCAGACATGGCTTATGTTGAAATTTTGGAGAGGGGCTCCAAACCCTTTCTGCCCCGCTTTAATGCCACCCGTGGGTGTCGCCCGTCGGTAATTTGTGCTGTCTCCCGCCCCACATGCCAAAAAAAAAAACTTATAAACAAAGTTATGAATGCAGTTAATGTAAAATTTGCCATCGAAACATATGTAACCACCTCCTCCCCGCAATATTAGGCTTTATTTTCGTTGAAATTCAATGGTTTAAATATAAATTAAGACATATTGTTGAACATTTTCAGAGTTACTGAATTTAGATTTTTTAGAAAATCTTTCTTAAATTTTTTTTGGCTGTAACCCCCCAGATGAGAGTCTAAATGCGTAATCCGTGTTAACTTTTATTAACAAACGTTAATTTTAAATTACTATTATTTTTAATTGGTTTGGCAACAATTAAAAAGCGGATTTCGAATATTGATTAGTTTTCTCGTTTATAGTCCATTTGGGGGCTCTACCGCTTGATCGCTTCGCTTGCCACTTGCAAGGGCTCAATGTTGCATGAGGCGGGTGACAATCGATAGTTTTAATGTTTTTAACCTTGGATTTCCACCCCTTAAAATTTAAAGGTGTGAGACAGAGCGCAATGGCTTCCCCTGGATTTCCTGCATCAAACGGTACCAGTATTAACCTGGTTGACGCTAAAGTTGTGTTGTGAACATGCCTAAGTTAGGCTTAGAAAGAACAAGCGCGTGGCGTGGAGAGTCTGTTGGAGGTTCGTGGCGTCTATCGCGTGTCTATACGACACACAGTTCTTATTTATTTATTTTGTAAATTTAACTTAATAATAATGGATTCCTAATATACTTGTCTTTTATGTATATTTTCAGAATCTTCAGAAAATTGTTGTTTCTCCTCCCCTTGATGATTCTGCGATTGCTTTCAAGAAAACCACTGATGGTTCCTGTCCTGAAAATGTGCTCTCTTTGCAAAGCAAACCAAAGATTGAACAGAAACAGACAAAGCTATTGAGCATTATGGGAAGTATAATGTCTTTATGCACAAACCCACTGTACGTGCTAACTTGCTTCAGTATGGCAGTTTATGTTGTAATTTTATCACCAATCATAACGTGTATGGTTGATTACGGTATGGACAAAGGCATGCAAGAATCGCAGGGAAAGTATTTAATTACTGGCATGTCTTTCGGAGATTTGGTAGGTACGTATTTGAAGCTAAATATGTTCATATTGTGCACATTAGGTGCTTAAATTTTCGAAATAGACTGACATATTATTTTATGATCCTCAAAGTCGTAAATTATTTCACAAACTTCATCTACCCTTCAGAGACCTGAACATTAAACAAGAACTAATACTAAATTACATATTACTGTATTAATAGTATCTGACAATGACAATACCAGTGTTTTGTTAATTTCATAACAAGTGTTTACTTCCTTGTACTTAGCAAAGGAAGTGCTGTACTTGAGAAAAATGTTCACTAAATTTTGATTTTGCTCACCCCGAATAAATGTAGAGTTGGTTTTTTCGACTCGACAGCATGTGCATATGTGCCTAAGAAGTATGGCCGTCCGAAATATCCATTTTGACGATCTCTGAGTTGATATCACTAGTTTTCTCGTGACGTCTGTATGTGCGTATGTATGTACGTATCTCACATGACTCAAAAGCGATATGTTGTAGAAAGTTGAAATTTGTGGGGTCTTAGCGGGGTCAAGGTGTGCAACTCTCCTTTTGGTTGCATTCGGATGTTGGTGATATATTGCTAAGCTTTTGGTCGACAGTTTTGTCACCAACTTGGCACTATATCGCCATGTTGGCGAAAAACTTTATTTTTCGAATTTGGTTACAATTTGGGGCTATTGGAGATATTTAGAGAGTTATCTATTAAATGACGTTGATGTTGGGAAAATTAATCCCTGGTAAAACGCTTTTTTGCAGCGATAAACTAGTGTTGAAAATATTTGAAGTGTTTCCTTGCTTACTCTAAGGCACTATTAGGGGTAAAGTAACTGTATTTCGTCTGTTCCCTTTCCTGTAATGGGAGCGTACATGAGTGCATGCATCCCCCCTTTTTTTTAGTTATTAAAAAGCCTGGATTATTTAAAAGATGTAAAAAGAAGTAGTGTGGTGTCCACATCATTTTTTTTTCTTCAAAATATCACTTTTGCAACTGCTTGTTTCTGTTACCATTTTCAGTTTTGTTTTAAATTTAAACTCGTGACATATCGTGGTTATTTTTTTTTACCTCTGTTATTCTATGAATGTTTTTACGTGTATAAAATCTTCTAAAAAATAAAGTAGGTACGCATATTTATTGAATATATTCTGAGTAGGCGAGAAAAAATAGAAGTTTTAAAAAGTTAAAGCTTTATCTTTATGTTCATACATAATTATTTTTCAGTTCACTATTTTTAGTGAGTTTCCCACTAGTTAAGCGATTCGCAACCGCTGGTCCGGCGGGACACCAACGATCCGCGGAAAACTATAACAGGTTCTCTCATTTTTACCTGTCCCCCTTATTTATTACTATTGTTATTGTTATTTGAAAAATGTATATTAGAAATTCTGCTAGAATACAGTCTGAGTAAAAACTTTAAGTCCACTGCACTTTTTTGAGAAAATGGACACACCTTAATCTTAGGATCAAAAAATCGTATGAGTGATAATTATTAACCTTAAATACAAGTAAAAAGGACAAAAAAATTTAATTATAAGTGTTTCATTATCAGGAAATATTACAGATCAATATTTGAACCTGAGTAAAATCTTTAAGGCCAACATAGAAAAAAGCTTATGAGGACAAAAATTCAAATATTTATAAGCTTGTGTGTGAGCCATTTCTTCAAATTACTTCAAATATTCTTGTTTTCATGAATGAAACTAGTTTTTGACAAAATTCGGGATGTATTTTTTACCATTCATCTTCGATGGTAGATTTCAGCTCTATTGATGAAGTAAAATGTCTCTCCTTTGCATTAACTCTTCTTGTTAAGTCACCTAATAAGTTCTCTATTGGGTTAAGATCTGGAGACTTAGTTGGTCATTTGAAAGTTTCAACATTGTTTACTTGGAGCCTATTTTTTACACTGTTACTCGGATGGATAGATGCATTGTTTTGCTGATATTTTCAATTTTCTACGGCAATAAATTCAGTATTTGGTAAAAGATGACTTGGGAGGACATTTTGATATGATTGTGAGTTCATTTTACCTGAAACAAACGCAACTGAGCACACACCATTGTAAGCAAAGAACTCAAGTTCGGACAGAGCCTCCATCTGATTGGCGCGACTAGAATATTTGTTTTTCTTTTCGTAAATCATGCCAATAGTACTTCCGTCCGTTTGGTCCATTCAAACTCCACTTCTTTTCCTTAGAAAAATTATTTGTATTCATTGGTTATCCCAGGTCATGATTTCCTAGCTAAAGATGAAACGCTCTATATTGTACATTTTCAGTAAATGAGGTTTAAGCAATTTTGCAGCATTAGTAAAAGTTCCATACCTTCTAAATGAGTCCTATATCGTTTTTGACAAACATTTAAACCTATCGTCTGAATAAGTTTCCTGGTTGAGTACTTTTCTGGTATAATGTAATAATTTCCAAACTCTCCTTCCATGACGCGAGGACAAAGCTTTAAGTTTTCCCGGGTTTTCTTTTTACCCTAATTGTGTTTAAATCAAACAAAAATGTTGACTTCAGTCTTTGATCTTCCTATTTTTTCGCAATAATGCGCCTACTTATCCTTGTTGAAGAAAAAGCTTCAATCTGCCCTCTTTCTTGAACAGTTAACTTTTTACCTTACGATATCATCACAAGTAGGACAAAAACTTTGAAGAAATTAATCACAAAACTGGAAGTTGAAGGGTTTCCACAATCTTGTTAACTGAGGTGACATTTATTGCAGTATAAGTACTTGCAGTTTTTTAAAAATACTAGTGGCCTTAAAGTTTTTACTCAAGCTGAAATGCTAACTTTGAATAAACCACTGCTTTTCTGGTTATTGTATGCTTTACAAATCCTGCCTGTTGCTTTATTTCTTACCAATGAACATTAATAATTAATAATACAATAATATTAAAAGCTTTTTAATTTCATTTTCCTTTTTTCAAAGAAAATTATACTGGCCTTAAAGTTTTTACTCAGACTGTAGTTTACGTTAATGCCATAACTTTATTATCTTAAGTACGTTATTATGTCTGAAGTTTTGCACACTTAACATTTTTTTTCCAACTACACAACAATTTTTTCAATATTGTTCCGTGATTTGTTTTCCAAAGGTTAAAGGCTTTTTTTCTTATTGGTAGAAAGAAAAATCATTGCTAACCTTTAAATTTACATAACGTCGTAAATAAATGGTAGGAAAACGTTACTAATATTTATTCAAGCAGAAAAGTTGATTAAACTAAATTGCTTCGTGTCAACGCAACAACGAAAAACGCCAGTCAACTAGTTGACGGTCAACTTTTTCGAAAAAACTGACTCAACTAAGTTGCTTCGTGTGAATGCAACAACGAAAAACGCCAGTCAACTACTAGTTGACGGTCAACTTTTTCGAAAAACTGATTCAACTACCCGCCTCGTGTGTTACCCGTGCCTTACCCGTCCCTGTAACCAGTGCTGTAGTTGGACCAAAATAGTTCGGGGAACGCACCTTGGTTCTTTTGGTGAGGGGGAATCCCGAAAGGGGAAGGTGGTTTCTTAATACAAATTTACATTACATTTGTATTATTTGTGTATTAATAAAACAAATATTTCGGGCTGCCCCAAACTACAGCCCTGTCTACAACCCCAAAAAGAGATAACGATATCATGGTCATGGCTGAACTAATGAAGGCATTATACCATGCATGCATGAGTTTTTATTTAAAAATTCGATATTTCAGAGCGGAAAGTTTCAAAATATCGGTGACTTGATCGGTGATGAGTCAGTATCATTGATGACGTAGTCCCCCCCCCCCTCTAAGCAAAACCAATTTTAATTCTAATAACAGAGAACAATAACATTCAAACAAAAATAATAGAACTAGCGAAGCTATAGTCTTTGATTCAAATACTGATGAATATGATCAATAAATATGCGTACCTTCTTTATTTTTTAGAAGGCAATGCGTTCCTTGTTCCTCGTACGGATGAAAAAGGAAATCAATCTTTCTCTCTATAATGGGTTGTTTTATTCAGTCAAAAGTACTACTTTTAGTGACTGAAATTGATAGAATAAGCAAACATGGAGCGAGAAAATCCTTCATTTTCTCAACGCTTAATTTTCAGTTAATTTTTTTAAATGTCCGATTTTGAAAATAAGGCGGGGTCTTTATGACTTCCCAAATGGCGTACTTTGGCGCATCTCCACTGGTGCGCTGAATGCTTACGATTGCTGTCTACCGCATTTCTAGGTTATGATAACTCAGGAGCGAATTAAACATTGCTTTCTACGCTTTGCTGTCAACCATATCGTTGCCAGTACATGTGAGTAAAGATGCGAATTAAATGGTACGCTCTGGGCTAATGGCATCAGTAAATGGCAGCTCATCATTTATGATGTCATGTGCAGAAGCGTAAACAATGAAATTGCACCGTTTCAATAATTGTTAAAAACTATTAAACTTTGTCAAATTAATTTAAAAATGATTAAATCCTATGTTCTTAAGCATGCTCTTTCAGACAAAAAAAAAAAAAAAAAACTTTTAAACGTTCGGAAACAATCCCATTGTAACTGAAAGGAATGTTTTAAAAATAAACTAATTGCATATCCTAACTTAACAGCAAAGAATTGAAAAGTGACCGTGGAGTAAAAAAAGGTATTTGCCTTGAAATTCTTGAATATAATTACAGTGAAGCAACGTTTATCTTTTATACGTTTTTATCAATTACACCGTTTTTAATTTGGTCACTACAGAGTTTAATACATATTAACGCATACCTATTATACGTTTTTTTCATTTATACGCTTTTTTCATACAGTCCCTTCAGAAACGTATAAACGGTGCTTCACATTTCAATATCCATAAAAAAGCGCAAAACTCTACTTTTAGAAAGAATATTTCTTATGTATTAGAAACATACTTAATGTGCTAATAACGACTCTAATCTGCTGTAGGACGACTTTGTTTTGGTTGGATCACTGACAAAGGCCTCATGAGCAAACCTGCATTCATGACATGGACTCTCATGCTACAAGGAGTCGTCATTGTTTTATTTCCATTCTCAAGTGCTTTTTATACATACTTGACGCTGTTAACCCTGTATGGAGCCATTTCTGGCAGCTATGTGATACTCTTTCCTGTCCTGGTGCACAAATTTGTGGATGAAGAGCTGCAATCTGTAGCCATTGGATGCCTGGGGTTCGTCCCCGGCATACTGTCTCTTGGCATTCCTTCTTTGATCGGTACGTCATTATTTTTATTTGACTGTTGTTCATCAGCCCACTCGATTAACTCTACTTTCAAAATTTTTAATAGGTCTGCTCTGATATACAGCGTGTCCCAGTTTAACCTAAAAGGCCTCTACTTTCGCAACCACTAATCCTAGTTGCATACTTCCAACTGCAAAAATGTTCAAAATACGATGCAAAGTAAAGAAATTAAAAGTTTGAAGTGAAAAAAAAAAAAATACTGAAAAAAAAAAGGAAATCTTACTAACTTTTTATGCAGCCCTCAAGTCTCCTACTTTGCTTTTAGAGAAATAATCTTCATTAAAAAAAATATAAACACAAAAAAATTTAAACCTTTGTGACCAAAACTCAAGGATATATTAGAGTTCAAAATTTGTAGGAACTGTGCTAAAGATGAGATTGGAACCTACCGCCTTTTCAAAGGAATGGCATGTTTTCGAAATAAAAAGACAAAACATTCATTTTTTTCATAAAAAAGTGACCAAACAAAGTGAAGATAAATAGAAAGTAAATAAATAAGGCAAAACGAGTAATATAGTGACTAGGAAAGCGAAGTCCGTTTAGTGCTCCCGTAAAATTGTTACTAAATTTATGACGCAATCGGATACAGTAGATCACTTATTCTTCTCAAGCAAACTCTTGCCTGCTACTTCATTCCACCTTTTATGAAAACCCAAACGATCCGTAATGGGGTTGTTTCCTTCAGTCAAAAGTACTACTTTTAGTCATTGAAATGGATAGAATGAGTTAAAAAAAATAACATGAACTCAGAAAATACTTTCATTTTCCCAACAGTTATTTTTTAATTAAGTTTTTAAAATGTCCGATTTTGAAAACAAGGCGTGGTCTTTGTTTATGACGTCACAAATGATGCATTTTGGCGCATCTTTCTACTGCGTATCCACGTTATTATAATCAAGAAGCGAATTAAGCGAAGCGTAGAGCGCAATTGCGCTCTACGCTTGCTATCATCCATATCGTTTCCAATACACGTGAGTAAAGATGCGAATGAAATATTTTGCTCTTCTAAATGGCAACAGTGAATGGCATTTCATCATTTGTGATGTCACACGACAGAAACGTAAACGATAAAAGCGCACCGATTTAAGTAATTTTTTAAAAATATTAAACTTGAACAAATTATTTTAAAAATGGTCAGATCCTTTATTTTTAGGCATGCTCTTTCAGAAAAAAATAATTTTAAAATTTTGGAAACGACCCCATTCATTCGCCGAGACGAGATTTAGTTACTGATTGCTAAGTATACGAGCGAAGATGAATCGGGAAAATCTATTTTCATTAAAGTTGAATTTCAAACGGAATCTACGTAATTGTGTTATTTTGTGCGATTTCCATCGAAGCATGATTATTGTTTGTTTACTCGCACTCTCTAGCCAACTTGTCTGCCTTTAGCAATTAACGGACGGGTCCAGTAAATTTACCTTTTTTGCGTTTAGAATTCCTAGGACGTGTCATGTAAATTTACGTTTTCCATCTAGAATTCTCATGACGTGTCACATGAAGTTACCCGTTCCCATTTAAAAGTCACAGGACGTGTCAGGTAAATTTACTATTTTCCAATTAGAGGTCCTAGGACGTGCTACGTAAACTTATGTTTTTAAATTTAGAATTCCTTGGACGGATCACGTAAATTTACGTTTTTTCATTTAGAATAAATAGGACGTGCTGCTTAAATTTACTTTTTCCTATTTAGAATTTCTACGGTACTGGTTTTTACGGTTTTCCATCTAGAATTCCTGGGAAGTGTCTCAAAAATTCTTATTTTCTCCATTTGGAATATCTAGACGTATCGCGTAAATTTACGTTTTTCCATTTAAAATTCCTAGGACGTGTAAAGTAGTTTACGTTTTCACTTTAACTTTTAGTACCCTGCCTTCGTTTTTAGCCTACTATCCCAGTAAAAGTCAGAGAAAGAAGAAAAAAGCATGAAAGAAGGCTTAATGCATCTTAAAAATATCACGAAAAACAAAAAAAAAGTCAAAAATAAATAAAATAGTTAGATAAATATTGAAAAATTAAAAATTGGAAAGTAGGGTATTGAGATGGGGAAAAATGTCTGTCGGTCTGTCTGTCTGTCCCCCCTAATAACTTTTGAATGAATAGTCCGATCCGAACAAACTTTTTTTTGTTCGAAAGATCTCGGCAAGGACACCTCATTCCCATATTTCTCTTTTTGATTTGAACTATTTTTTGTTCAATTTTGAACAGTTCAAAAAAACTTAACATTAGCGCCTACGGGGAAATTCAAGGCAATTCCGAACTGTGAGGCGAATTTTCTTCAAACAAACTTTGTAGCAAAAGCTTTTGATGAAACAGTTGTATATAAGATATCTTTTTGATTTGAACATTTTTCCGTTCAATTTTGAACAGTTCAAATCCCTTAACATTAGCGCCTACGGGGAAACTGAAAGACAATGTAGATTCCGTACTTGAAAGCGGATTTACTTCAAACAAATTTTGTTGGAAATAGCTATTGACGCCAAATTCCAGACTTCGACTCAGAGAATTTAGGGGTACTTGACGTCGACTCTGACTCCTGTGACCGAAAATTAATCGGACTCCGACTCCCCGACTTTGACTCGGACTTCGTAGCTTTGGCAAAAATTTATACACGGAGGACAAATGCCTGACTCCGATTCTTGGATATTCGACTCCGACTCCTTTATCCCAAAATGAGATTGACTCCGACTCCGCAGCTATGGTTTTAACTGTGAAATAATTATTGTTAATGTGACTTGTTTTTATTTTTACGCTGAAGTTTTAATTTAGGTATTCAGTTTTCGGCGAATAAACTCGAAGTCATTTATGTTTCTACATACAGATATGCGCAGACGATTTTTGTTTTCAATGAAAATTATTTTTTAAGTTGACATTTTATTGTTTTTAATTATTTTGGTAAGTGCTTTAATTCATTTAAAAAATTATTTTTGGCGACAGGGGAAAAAGAAACGATTTTTTTTTTTTTTTTTGATATGACGTGTTTATTTTAATAAGCTTATTAATTTTAATTATTATTTTTTCGTTTTGAAAGCTGTTAAAGATTTCTTTTAATGTAAAAAAGTGCATTAGCTGCTTTGTTAAAAAAGTGCTGCTATTTTATTTATTTATTTATTTATTTTTTTGATTTATTTATTTATTTTTTTTTACGCATCAAATCTTTTTAGATGAGTGAGGATCATTTTATTCCTAGAAATCAGCTTAAAATATTTAAAAAAATATGTTTGAAAAAAATTTCGATTTTAGTTATTTTTGAGAATACTGATCAGGTACTAGAAAGTAGTATGGGTATACGGGAAAGTAGGCTCGTTTAGTTCTAGACAGAACTTCTTGTTCAAACTTCACTTCACAACATTTTACGCAATTTTTTGGACAAAATTGAGCAAATTTATTGATTTATGTAACATTAAGTTGTTCAGAATTGTATTTGCTTTATCTTCTGATTTGATTTCACATCATTATAAGCATTTATTTGTTCCTTATTTTTAATCATGTGTTTTATGTACGTATTTATTTATTTTTTAATTTCAAGCATTTATTTTCAATCTTTGCGAAAAGTTTCTTAATTATTTTTTTTCTCTTTTCGCAGGTTACTTTAGGGATTACATTGGATCTTATGATGGTTTATTTTATCTGACAGGTGCACTCTCCATCAGTTTTGGAGCTATGTGGTTCTTAGAACCTCAAATAAACAAGATAGGTCCAAGCAAGGACTGAGGTTTTCGTCACAACCCCTAAGTGAACTATGAAAAACTTTTTCTCCAAAATTTAACATTTGACAGTTCGATACTGAAAAATGGGTGGAAAATACTCCCCCATAACACAACATATATGAGTTCCTATTTTCTGCTTTTATTCAAAGCTCACCTTCAGAGAAGCTGCTTATCCTCCAATGGTGTAATAGCTACTTCGGAAACGTGTACTCGGCATCTCTACCAGTAGAAAAATCATTGCACAATACTTCCCTTTTTGCGGTGTTTTATGATTTCGGTGTCATATATTCTGTGTAAGTCATTAAGTACATTTGTTTCAGAATCATGACCTTGCTCTCATTATTTTTGCTGTTTTATTTTATCATTTAAACTTTGCACAATTTTTCAGAAATCTACTGAGACTATAAGGTTATTTTTTGAAAATATTATATTCTCGTAAAATTATAGCACCAGTACACACACGTGTATAAATATGTTTATAAGAGAATGTTTTGAACGTACTAAGAACGAAAAAACATTTCACTCGATAAAATAAATTTTTCAACACATAATTTTTTTTCTGAAATATTACTACACATAAAGTAAAACAAAAAAATATTCAAAATTAATAATATTTATAGTGCTAATTTTATATTTCAATAGAGAACGTTGGAACGCATTTTCTTTGAATCTAATTAACAAAGAATTAAGTTCTTACTTTAATTATGAATATTAGGAAAATTAGGAGCAATAATTGGAAAATTTAATTTTTTGTTCAACTTCTTTCTTCCTCTTGTAATTTGAAAAAAATTATTTGTTCATTAATAAAAAAAATGTGTGTTTTTTTTTTTAAATATTGAATTTGTTGCTTGTTAATGATATATGCACTTTGTTGTTTTGGCATTAAAAAATCTATTTGGGTTTTCTTGTATGATATTCATTAATAAATGTTTTTAATAAGATACATGATGCCTATGGCATGCGATACGAATGCTTACTTAGCACTTTCTTTGTTATTCGAATTACTGTATAAAAATATCGTTTGGGGAAAAGTCGAAGTAGGGGAACAAACGTTTTGAGCAAAAGTTTTTAGCAAAACATTGTATAACTAAAATGCGTTTTGTTGATCATATAAAAAGCATGAGTTCCAAAACTAACCAAATCGAACAAAGTTTGGCATTAGTTATGATCATCGCGATGCATGATTTTTTTTTTTTTTTTTTTTAACAGGGTAGCAAATTTGAATATTTTTTTATGGAATGAGATCTGATCGGTAACTCTAGATATAGAATGGTAGTAGCATATCTCAATAATCGCCTGTCAAATAACTTATCTGGAAAGTAAGGAGAAAAAATTAAGGACATTTTTAAAAATATTACTTTAAATATGGGAGATTTATTTAAAATCTACTTATTAGGTATAGTTAGTTATTAGCTGGAATTTTAAAATGTTGCTTAAAATAAGAGGTTTATTTTTCTAATCACAAACTATAGACTTCATAGTTAGTTTCTGTAGACTTAATCAGTAATTTTGCATGGTAGAGTCTACAAGCAATTAGCATATACAGTGAAACCCCCCATTTTACGTCCCCCGAATCTACGTCTGTCCCGCATTTCACTTTTTTCATCAGGTCCCAGTTCTTCTGTATACTATTAATGTTAATTTAACCCGGATGAAACGTTTGTTTTTTGTGAATCCCCCACATTTTACGTTTTCTCTTTAAAGGAAAAGTAAGAAAAAAAAATTAAAAAATGATCTAAAATAAAAAAACAATAAAAGTTCTAAAAAGCGTAATATGTGTTTCTTTTTGTGTTTTTTAACGTTAACCCACGCTGTTTAAAGTTTTAAATTTATAAAAACTACTGTCCCATCCGGTTATATTACGGAATCCACTATTATGAACTATTTTCACCTTAAACGCCCGGATTCGCAACTAAATGTGTCAAAATGATCCAAAATGGTATGTATAATGTTCTTTTCGTAAAATATAGATATTATACATTAAATACATCGCCAACTCAGTCATTCCAATCAAGGATTGCAGTTTCTGTAACTTACTGAAACTATAGATATTATACTTTTAAAACAGTCATTTTTACTACCTTTAGTTTTTTCTATTTGCTTTCTATGCATTTCCCGTATTTTAAGTTTCTTTTACCCCAGTCCCTTGAGAATCGTAATTTGGAGTTTGCGCATTTTAAAAATATTAGAAATCAACTTGAAATGACATGACTAAAACATCTATTATCCTAGCAGTAAAACCATCAGTCTTCTTCAAGTGCTTATCGCGCATAGCCCAGAGCTATTTGCCTAAAATTTGGTACAAAAATGCTTCGAAAGATTGCTGAGCGTCAAACCCAGAAATAATCTTAAAATTGAAGTTCATAGCTGCAAAAGGAGGAATCTCCAAAAACAAATTTTCAGGGACAAATTCACAAATCTGTCATTACAAAAAGATTTACAATAACTTTTCCTGTTTTGTTTTACACCATTTATAGTCCAGTCAAATTAGATCATGACCCGGACATTCAAAAAAAAAAAAAAAGAATGTGCACCTATACCAAGTTGTTCAGCATCATGAGGAGATAACGTACCAAAAAGTCCCAAGCGTTTAATCGTCGGGTTTGGGAGTTACAGGGGGGCAAAGAGGAGCTCAAAATGCAGATTTTTGATTTATTTCAGCTGTATCTCCAACACTATTCCTTTTAATGAAAGAGTAATTGAATAAAAGTTAAATATGGTACATATAACTAATATTACAAGTAATAATTTTTGCAAAAATCTGTGTTTGGGGGGGGGGGGTTCCCCCCTCCCCTTATTGCATTGTACAAATGAATAAGTTTCATTGCTCATGTTTTATTGTTTTTAAAATAACATTTTTTGAGTACATTCCCTTTGCTTCCCCTCCCCCCCCCCCCGCATGTCAATGAAATGACGGACTTAATCGGGTCAAAATACAAATTTTTGACGTGTTTCTCAGACATTTCAATGTCTATTTCTGCCAAATATTATAACAGATTAAATTGAATACAGGGAAGTTCTTTAAAAACATGATCCAGATTTAGGTTTCATGTGGTTTTTAGCTTTGTCTTGTTCCTCACCATGTGTTTCCGTAATTTGCACGATTTGTTCAAAAATGTTTAGTTTTGATAATTGAAATACTTTACTTCCTTATTATTCAGTCTTCAAAATTTCATAAAAGGTTTTAATTTCCTGGTTATTAATTGATTAAACCACATCTTTAACTCTTGGCCGAGTTTATAAAACGCTGGATTTTGTATAAATGACGTTTAACTTCTTAGTTATAATTTTATAATTTCAATAATGGGAATTATATGCTTGTGACCCAAAAACACATTTAGTGTGTCACTTTCCGATTTTATTTCACGTTCTACATTTTCTTCAATTTTAGCTCATTTTTCTTTTGTTAACATTATAGTCATATACATTCGGGACAAATTTTTTAGGACCACGGAGGAATGTACCGCAACGCGACTTTTTCAACAATTTAATTTTGTTCAATTTCATTTGTAAGCAAAACTTTCACAGAAATACCTTAATTTGGAGACAAAGTTTTTACATCCTTTTAAAATAGTACGTTAATGGAAATGCAAGTTCAAAAGTGAAAACCTATATTTTTCTTGAAGTGAACAGAAAATATATTTATGTTATGCCCCCAAGAAGAACATGAGCGGGTCGGATTGAAATGTAAAAAGATAGGAACAGACGTTAAACGCACTTTGTTGAATTTTGACTGTACAAGCGATACAAGAATTGATTATTCATCAGCATTCGATTGATTGTTAGTCTGAAAGATTATGAACGATCTCAATTAAAAGCGTTGAGCGAAAATAGCACACTGAATTTCCGTAAATGATCGAATCTAAGTGTCAAAAATTGACGGCTACGTTTAGAACAGAAGCAGCACCGCTAGTGACATACTTGTTAGTATTTCAACCACAGGAAGGGAGGGGGGGGGGATTTGCAAGTATAATCTTCGCTCTTGCCAAAAAAAAAAAAGGTTTTAAAAAAGTCAGAGATTCTTTGTCATTCCTTTTTTAAATGAAAGTAAAATGTTTGTAATGTTTTCTTAAACCTTTTCAGAAACATAACATATTATACATTTGGAAGCAAAAGTCTGAGTTTTTATTTTTGAAAATGTTCCATGGAAAAAAGCAGTTCAAACTTGAAAAATACCAAAAATTACGCTTGAAAATCAAAAAAAAAAAAAAACTTTAAAATGAGTTCTTTTCTATGGCGCATTTACTTTTTTTCTGCACTTAACAGAGGTTATAGAAATAGAACCTGCAAATCTGCAAAGTGAAGACTAAGCACAAATTATATTTAAAGAAGACTTTAAGCAGGCTCGGATTAACCTCTGAAGTGGGAAAGCTCCTCATTTCAAGGCCTCACAAATTCTGTATTGGAAATTTTTCTAAAAATTCAACGTACATTTAAATAAAATTCACTGTTGCTACAGGTGTTATTTTTTAAAAGTGACACAGCAAAATTCAGATGAATGTTTAAGCTCTCCTCCTACCCGACAGATAGAATTTTTGTAAATTACATACGTTTTCACTGAAATTCTTAAAATAAAGGATGGTTAGTTGCTGAAACAGATTTGTCCTGTCACAAAATTGTTATGAAAGTGCATTGTAATAGTTCGGCCAAATTTGATCGAACCAGTTCTAATGTTTGCAGTACTTTTAAAAGCTGAATCTGGAATTTTTAAGCAGTTTTTCAGTAATTTTTGGGCTTCTTGAAAATTCTGAGGGGGAGCTCTAGCTTCCCGAGCCTTTTAGGTAATCAAGTCCTGCGCTTGATTACCCAGGCGCAACGTCTTACCTTTCACATTTCAGAAACTATCCCTTTTCTGTACGTTCAACATTTATTCCGACATCCGATTCACACTGAAACCCAAAAACAGACGTACAGAGCAGTACAATGCAAAACTGCAATCGTTAGACCACCAAATTTTCTTTCTGTTTTTGTCCTTCAAACTTTTAGAACCGGTGTGTGTGTGCTTTCGTTTCTATATTTTAAAACTTTGAGGATTCCTAATGATTATTTCTGTGCATAGTATAATATTTTATAAAAAAAAAATTTGTTTTCAAATTCACAGCTTGGTGACTCCTGTTCAGCTGTTTTTATTAAGATTCGCTAAAGTAAGTAATACTATGCTTTTAAATTTGAACTATTGGTTTTTATTTAGTTTTTTAAAGTTTTTTGGTTTCTTAAGTCATGGAACCACTTAAGTGGTCTGAACTCCCCCCCCCCCTCACCCCCTCCCCAACAAACACCCCGCATTGCTGGGTCTGTGGGTACATAGATTCGAGCCTGCGTAGAGGAGAATTAAATCTCAATGCCATCTCTACGCCATTTTAACTTAAAACCGAAAAAAAAAACACTTCAAATATAGGATTACTATTCAGTTTCTTAGTATAATATCCATCGGCAAAAATGAAATTTCATATTCTATATCACAGCTTTAAAAAAATCCAACGAGAATGCAATTCGGAATTTATTTCTTATTCGATGAACAAATAAGTGTCAACGTTATTTTGGATTGAGATACGTATGATTAGGCCCGTCATTTCATTTACTCATGGGAGGAAGGAGGGAATCCACTCGAAAATGTCATAAAAAACAATAAAATACCTGCAATGAAACTTTTGCATTTGTACAATGTATATATCTCAAAATCCGAAGGGAAGGGGAGGGGGGTCAGCCCCCCTCCCCCTTGATGTCGGATGTGTGTAAAAATAGTACTTGCAGTGTTTGTAATTTGTTCCATATTCAACTTTTATTCAATTACCCTTTCACGAAAACGAATATTGTTGGAAACACAGCTGAAATATAGCAATAATCTGCATCTTAAACCACCTCTTTGCCCCGAACCCCCCATAACTCCCAAACCCGACGCTCAAACGCTTGGGACTTTTTGGTACGTTATCTCCTCATGATGCTGAACAACTTGGTATAGGTGCACATTCTTTTTTTTTTTTTTTTTTGAATGTCCGGGTTCGGCCCTTTTTCGACCTAATTTGACTGGACTATTAGGAGATCTATTTGAAACCTTCTGACTGTCTCAGGTTGTTAGCCTACCGCGGTATTACAGTGAAAAAACTGTAACAAACGCATTCACGCAAAAATTAGAATTATTTACCTACTTTTGCGGCTATACGCTTCAATTCATTTTGATATTTCTTAGATGAAGTGTGTGTAACTGCAAAAGTTACAAGGTATCTTAAGAGATCTTCAATCTGGTCACCTAATGATTTTTAAACAATAGAAGAAAAGATATTGTTACTCATATCTTTTTGCAGCGACAAATATGTGAGTTTTTCTTTTAGCTATCCGAACACGTTCGGGGCCTTTTCTGTTAGAAAAATAGATTTAGATATATTGGAATTACATTTTTTGATGTAGTAGTATTAGTAAAAGCTTATAATTAGTTGGTATCTTTTTAAATATTTTCATAAAATATTATAAAAACGGTTAACTATTTGTCGAATTTATAAGAAATAATTCAAAATCATCAAAAATGCTGTAATATATATATATATATATATATATATATATATATATATATATATATATATATATATACAGTGGCACCCAAAAGTGTTCGTACACCTTGAAATTTTGTAGTAAAACCAAAATAACGCAAAACTGAATTCGAGTATGAAATCCAATTTTTTTTCACACCATTCCTATGCCATTCTGAATAAAACCCAGTAGTTTTTTTCAAAATATTGCCAGATTTTATTTTTGAAATTTGTCAAAAAACGATGAGACAGAGAAAAAATACGCCACAAAAGTCATCGTACACTGAAATATTTTTGAATTAATTCATGATTAAAATTATCATATGTGGTTTTTTATTATTTTTGCATTGTAATGACACTGTAAAGTCATTTGCCTTTAGTTTTTTGTTTATTTATTCCCTAATATTCTGCTTATTATTTTTAAATGGCAGGTATGCGTAGAAAACAACAAACACGATTCGAAATTTGAATTTTTCCCTCACTGTAGCCATGAATTGGTTTGAAATGTCTCTAAATTAGTTAATTTATAGCATTCCATAGTAAAGTGCTTGATAAAATGCTTTAAAGACAAGAATCGGATCGAAAACAAGGTAAGAAAAGGTCAACTAGCAAAGTTAACAAAGCGTGATCGGAGGTTTACAGTTAAAAAAAATATGAAAAATACACATTTGAGCGCTGAAAAAGTTTCTGCAGAATTGAATGAAACATTTTACGTTTAATTTTCACCTAAAATTGTTCGCAAAGTTCTCTGATTAGCTGGATTAAAGGGAACCTCTTCCCACAGAAATTTTCTTGTTCGTGCGAAAAACGAAGAGACAGAGAAATAATACGCCACAAAAGTCATCGTACACTCAAATATTTTAGAATAAATTCATCATTAAAATTATCATATATCGTTTTTTTTATTATTTTTGCATTGTGTTGACCCTTAAGAATCATTTGGCTTTAATTTTTTGTTTATTTATTCCTTAATATTGTGCTTATTACATTAAAATGGCTGGTATTCGTAAAAAAAACCACAAACACCATTCGAAATTTGAATTTTTTTTCCTTACAGTGGAGGTAAATTGGTTTGAAATGTCTCTAAATTAATTTATTTCATTCTATAATGAAGTGCTTGATAAAGTGCTTTAAAGAAAAGAATCGTACCGAAAACAAGGCAAGAAAAGGTCAACCGGCAAAGTTGACAAAGCATGATCGGAGATTTACAGTTAAAATATTTATGAAAAATACACATTTGAGTGCTGTAACAGTTTCTGCAGAATTTAATGAAAAAACTTTCATTTAATTTTCACCTAAAATTGCTCGCCAAGTTCTCTGATTAACTGGATTAAATGGGAACTTTTCCTAGAGGAATTTCTTGTTCGTGCGAAAACCGGAAAGCTTACGCTTTCCGTCGTAAAATCATTGATAAATAAGCTCAATACGTTTTGGAACAACCTCTTACTTATAGATGAAAATAAATTTAATATTTTGGGTTAAATTGTCGTATAATTGTCAATAGAAGAAAAAATGAGAAATTCAATCTTAAGAACTTAGCTGGCAGTTAATCAAGATGGTGAAGGTGTTCTTGTGTGGGGTGCATAGCAGCACCAGGACTTGGAAATTTAGAATTTTTTGATGAAATAATGAATCATGCTGTTCATTTAAGTATTTCAAAAACAATTTTAAACTATTAGCCCAAAATTTGGCAATCGGAAACAACTTTGTTTTCTTATCAAAATAACGATAAGAAGTACACGTTTGCGTTTGGTGCCGCAAAAATTGTCCTTAAACTGAGAAATATTTCCTCAATCGCCAGATTTAAACTTAATGGAACATATTTGGAGATATATGGTGGCTAGATTACGAAAATACACCATAGAAACGAAAAGCGAGCTAGAAACACTAAGACTGGAAGTGCGGCTGAACACTTACTCAGAAATTGCACAAAAAAAGAAAGAAAAAACAATGAAATCTATTCCCAGACGTTTAAGCTGTTGTTGATACTACATGATATTCTACCAAATAATAATTTTGTAAAAAGTTAGATTATTTACTATTTTTTTTACATTTTTTCAAAGTGTACGAAGACTTTTGTGAGACAAAATTTCTGGCACTTTTTCGTTTTTGACTTTTAAAAAATTAAGTTTTAATGTTTTATTAAATATTTTCATGTAGTTTTGTTAAAAATAGATCATAAACCTTATAATTAAAAACAAATTCCGAAATATTAATTGTAAAAAATGCATAGGGACCTGTTTCGTTGAAAGTCGTAGGTGTACGAACACTTTTGGGAGTCACTGTATTTTATTTATGAGAGTAAAAGTATGCCAAAAATAATTTGCTAACTCTTGCCTTGGGCATATAAACAATTTCGAGTGTATGTTAAAAATAAAAAAATACTAGGGTTCATTGAAGCCTTTTTTGTAAGAGTTCCGGCAAATTTACTGTGATGATATTTTAAGAAAAACCATTAATAAAAAAATATTGCTGTTATGATTAACATTTTGGTATATGATTTTATGGAAAAACATTTTGGTATTCCCTAGTATGGGGACAAGGTCTGTAAAGTTTCCAAAAAAAAAAACAATGGGATGAGAAAGAATATTTTCAGTTATCATTTTTGAAGTGAGCAATTTGACACGAAAAAACTCATTTCGCAAAATATGCACTTTGTTCAAACTTCCAATTTGTTTACCATACATTATGCACTTTCATAGAGAATGTATCTGCTTCTGACAAGTGTAGACACAAATTGACCAGCTTTGTAAAGCTACAGAATTGATTATTTAAATACATTTTCTTAACAAATTAGTGCAAGTTCGTCAAAAATAGCCGTTTTCACGTGCTCATTTTTTTTCTTCTCTTGAGTGTCTACTTTTGCAGCTATGCGCTTCAACTTATGTTTTAATTATAATCTGCACATAAAATCGTGACTAATTTCGAGGAAATTTCTGAAATTTTAAACTTTGCATCATTTTAAAGTCTATAAAATACGTTATATCATATGTAATACATTCGGAAGACATGCATAATTAAACGCCGGAAAACAAATAAATAAACGTGGGAAAAAAAAGGCTTAATGTGTGAAAATACTGCTAAAAACAGAAAAAAAAATCAAAAGTAAGTTTCTTAATTAAATGAGGTGTTTAGTATCAAAAGGAGCTCAATCCGTTAAAAATAAAAATGCAGGGAGACAAAAACCATTTCTCACTGAGCCAGGTTTTCGGAGCGATTTTAGTTTTGACCCAAAAGAAAGAGCCGCAAACGATTTTATTTTTAACAGAAAATATTTTTTAAATCGACTTTTATTTATTTATTTGCCTATTTTATTTTCTTTCTAAGGTAGTAATACTCTTTTTTTTTTTTTTTTGAAATAGTAAAAAGAAAGAAAGAAATTCCAAGTGCTTAGGGACCATTCATTAATTACGTAAGGCTCCCGAGAGGGAAGGGGGTTGGAAAAGTACATACCCTTACTCTACATACCCTTACTTGGAGGGGGAGGGGTCAAAGTCATTCTTAAGTAATACTTTCCAAGTCGATATTTTATATCAGAAGTCGCGCGGTCAAGTGGTTTGGCAGGGATCATATCTCATTCGCTTCTGGAAGGTAAAAACGTATTAGGATGAGCTGTTTTTTACTTGTTTTTCAAAGAATGAATAGTGTAAAGTATAATAAAAAAATTTCATGATTAATTCAAAATTATTCAAATTAAGAAATAAGACATGTGTATGGAATGTCTCATTTTTAATTAGTACCGCATCATATAAAAAAAAATATTCATTCCGAAAAAAACATTCATTCTAGATTCCTTTTAGAAAATATTTCTTTACATAAAAGGGTTTTAAAAAAATAACATTAGTAAATTAAATGATGATTGCAGAGATGTAAGATTCGTTATTTTATTATTTTGAAAAACGAAATGGAATCTTACATAAGATAAGGGGGGAGGGAGTTTCGAAAATCTTACTTATAATTACATGAGGAGGAGAGTGTCAAAATTGCCAAAAGCATCCTCACGCAATTAATAAAGGAACCCTTATCTCTTTTTTCCCCCTTTTTTGCACAAAAAAGAAAAACTGCTTGCAATTTTCTTTTTGGTGAAAGTCACTTGAGTTTACAACTAATAAATCAACAATTTTGTTTTTCAAATCATTTTTATTTACTTTTTTTCTTCTTTTTTGTAAACGATCAAAAAAAGTTTTTAACAGAACAGCTAGAATATTAGCTGCCTTTGCATTAAAAAAAAAAGCTCTTACTAAGTTTTGTTAATTTATTATTTTTTATTTATTCATATTTGGAATTTTATGTTGCGAGGGTATGCTTTTTTTTTTCCCTTTGTAGTACTGTTCTTAAATCCGTAAAATTGTACGCTTGAAATACGTTTAAAATGTTACTTATTGAAAATTCATTACTTGTTGACATTTACTGAAACATTGTGCCCAACGATTTAGAAATAGAACTTGATAAAATCTTATGCTATCAAGTTTTTTAAACATGAGAAAGGCATATTTTTTGTTTAGAAATCAGTTTAAAATGGGTAAAATGTATGTTAGGACCTAACCGTTGCTAATTAGTAGAACAATTTATCCGATACTAGAAAGTTGAGGGTGGTATACGAAGAAATAGGCTTGTTTAGCTTTAGACAGAGCTTCATGTTAAAAGCAATGCAGAGGAAATTTCTAACAATAACGAAAGACCCACTTTTAATCATCTGTATCCCTGCATAAACAAATCTTAAGGTTTATGCTAAAAACTTTTTGCTGACACAATGCGATATCAGATCATTACCTTTTCTACTGGATTACCGCATAAGAACAAACAAGTTTTTTAAAAAAAAACTTTCTCAACCTTAATCTCCTTTAAGATGATTTAGAGAAGTCAACAATTCGTATCAGCAAAATTTCGAAACAAAAAGCATTCTGCTGTAGCAAACATTGTTGAGTTCATTGGGAATAGCACAGGTAAGATTTCTTTTGAATACTTTCTCGTAGTTTGTAAGCTTTGTTGTTTTAAAATGTATGTATACTAGTGGTACTCGCACGGCTTTGCCCGTAATAGAAAAATTAAAAGGTCTTTTGGTCCGCCTGTATATTTACAAATAATGTATAGTGAATTTTCTCGCCAACTTGCTTGTACCCATGTTACGGTTCCACGTTATGATAATTTCGTATCTCGCCAATTGGTTTGTGCCCATGATACGGTTCCACGTTATGATAATTTCGTAATTTACTCGTCCATCTTATGATAATTTTGTTCTTAAAATTGGAATAGAAAAAGAATCACATCCAATTTTCGAAACATCGCTTCGAGGTACACACCCCCTGTTACAAACTAACTTTGTGCCAAATTTCATGAAATTCGGCCGAACGGTCTATGCGCTATGCGCGTCACAGAGATCCAGACATCCTCCGGAGATCCAGACATCCTCCGGAGATCCAGACATCCTCCTGACATCCAGACATCCTCCTGACATCCAGACATCCTCCTGACATCCAGACATCCTCCTTACATTCGGACAGAGAGACTTTCAGCTTTATTATTAGTAAAGATTATGTAGGTGACCATAAGTAACATTCTGAATGGGACAGTCCCGTTGCGCCCGCACATACTAAAATGTCCCGTTTTCTGTAATACTGAACGGAAAAGCAAAATACTTTAACCGAAAGTCGTTGGGTTGTTTACGAATTTAAATATTGATGAATTAAATCACGCATAATTATTGAATATATTTTATGTTTGCCCATCCTTCTGCACCCGGAGAATGATTATTTTCGCTTAGAATGATTTGTTTAACTGCGAATCATTTTTTTTTTTTTTAATTTATTTATTCTTTCATGATGCGCCATTTCTCTTAGGGGATGGGAATCTCTGCAGTGACAAAAAGATGTGCAATTGAGCACGTTCTTCGGTTCTGCAAGTCAAGGGGGCCCCCACAGGTTTGCTGTGTTTACTGTTCAAAAATTTCTAAATCGGGCTTTGCGCGTGGTTGTCTTTTCTAGCAAGATATCTATCGCCTTTTAATGATTTTTATTTTTCATCGCGAACAATTAACTAGCTAAACGAGAATTATTAGTTAACTAAAATATTCATTTAGCGAAATTTGGCAGTGTCCTGAAACTTTATTCTGGTAACCGTAGCAATTTTTGCTCACTTGTGACTTCAACAGCGAAAATGAAAACGGCGGCTGAATGTCGTTAAAAATTATATTTCTAAGAGAGAAAAACATTCAAAACTAAGAAAAAAAAGTAACTTATCCAATGTTTTTGGCCATGTTCTATCAGAAAAAAATATTTTTGAAAAATGAGAAACAACTCATTACGGCTCGCGTAAAATGAGTTCTTTTATAGCATTTTCCATTCAGAAATATTCTTCTAAATTTCAGAAGTTCTGGGGGCCGATGACTGGCGACATTTATTAAATCTCTTGCCAACGCCAAGAGCGTTATGTTAAATGGTGCTTACCAGGAAACATCACGAGTTCAGTAATCATGAAAAAAGTTTAAAATGGTCGCATTCGAAAGAGTATCTTTAGAAAAAAATTTGACCCAAATATTGCGTGCCCTCGTCCCTTTGTTTTTGAGATATAGGGGGTCAAAGTCTGTCGAAATCTTACGAAAATTCGCCAAATTTAAAGACTTGGCAAGAAATGGAAAATACCACGTGATTTCATCGCCTGCGTCTAGCAAGACTCACATTTCCATTTCTGGTCATCTGCAAAGCGCGTAAACGATGTTTCGAATTAACCCTTTACTTGTGTGGGTAAAATTAAAAAGTAACTATGAAGCCTGTGAAATGGAAACTAGTGAGCTTTATCCAGAGGAGCTACAACTTTATAACGAAATTGAACGTAGGATTTAACTTTGTAATCGTGATAATAATGCATTTCAGAATTTAAGTGCATTTCAAGTGTGTTTTACTTAACTAATTTAAGTTTGTACTCTTGTAATGAAATGTGTTGTAAGTAATTAATAATTATGTACGAGAATTAATATGAATAAGTAAAAAAAAACATGCTTATTAAAGCTTATATATTGAAAATAAAATGGATAGTTTTTGATGTTGAAAGAACATGATCATGGATTGTAGTATCCCAGCTCTTATTTATTTTTTCAAAAGTTATTATCATTCATGAAGTTTTATTGTCTGACCACTGCTAGCGAAAATGTTTAATTTAAAATCGAAAAAAATAATAACTAAAAAAAAGAAAACAACGGATAGTAAATGTCAAAAATTTGCACAGCAAACTAACGATGTCGGAAATTACTTCATAACAGATTCTTATCAAAAATTTTATAGTCGACGTTCATTACAACAACCCCTGTAGTTCGAAAAAGTCTGTCACTGCAACTGAAAGTCGCTATAACGTAAATGCACATCATATTGCATGTTATTTAGTCATTTTTAAAAATACTGAAGTCACTTTTACCAATTATGTTTCACGTTAAAAGGGAATTCAAATACGAGCAAAATAAAAATCAATACAGTTTTTTTTTTATTTGACTTGTTAGAGGGTTTACACATAACTTGAAAACGATACACATAACGAAAAACACACTGGAAATAACTGACAGAAATCGTTTTTTTTTTAATTTGAGAACATGGTTTGAAAACTTAAAAAATGTCGTTTTCTTCGTATTTAGATACTGTTGAAGACTTAGATTTACGACTTTTCAAAAAAAAAAAAAAACTTTAAAGTGTGTTTACCGTTTCTCTACGGTTATCATATTTTTTTCAAAACAGTTTCATCATCGAATAAACTCTTTCAGTGGAAATATTTCACCCGCAGAAGCATAAAAGTTTTAGACATCATTTTTTTAACAGACAGTCTTAAGAATAACAAAAAATTCCATTGTTTTTACAATAAAATAAAGCAAATATTTCGGGCTGTGGCGTTTTCCCCTATACAGTTGCACGTTAATATCCCGGAACACAAGCCCCTAAAAATTTTAATGCCGCAATCTGTGCCACGAAACCCCGCGCCATGGTAGTCACCCCGAGTAAAGAATTAATGCGATATTTCTCACGAGCTTTGGTGGTGACCAAATATGGAAGTGAAATGTCTTGTCAGATGCAGATGTTGAATTCGCGCCGTACCTTCCATTTCTGAACAAAACTCGCTAAATTTGGCGACTTTACTAAAAATTTCGGCAATTTTTAAGACATCATATTTCGATAACGTGGTCACGTGGGCACGTAGTTTCAGTGCCATAAACATGTTTCCCAATGCTCTTTCGAATGCCACCAATTTGGAATTTTTTTGAATTTCCTTGATCGTGATGTTTCCTGGTTAGCTGGAAGTGAACATACAGGTAAAGTTTTACGAACTAAGGTAAATTGATTGAAAATTAATGGAATAAACGCCAAATTTAGCAAGAAAACAACGAGATGAGCCCATTAAAGCATAAAAATAATAATCATTTACAAAATTTGTTACAATATAAAGCAAAATTATCAACAGAGAATTGCAATTTTGCTTTTTAGGGTAATAAACGTAAGTTGAAAAATGAAAATTTATCGTAAGTATAACATATGCGAAAAAAATATCCTAAAGTTCAGTTTAAGGCATTAATAAGGGGATTTCATGTAAACTCAAAGAACGTGTGTGCAATGTTATAGCTGTTAAGGTAATATGCTCCCAAACTGCAATTTTAAAAATTCATTTATTTTGTTACTTATTTATTTGCAAAAAATTTGGAATTCGTAGATTTTGGCTATGACAGGTTTTAAACGGTATCTGGACTTACATTGAGAGATGCAGGATGTATTAGCTTTGATTTTTCGTCAACATATTTTTTTTTTAAAAAAGTTTCTGCTTAGGTGGCGCGTGGGTGTCACGCGCTTACTCTTCGAGTAATGTCAGCATTGCAAGAATCTTAACTTAATCAGCTCACATTTTTCTTTTTACGGGTTAGGTTTGGCTCAAAAGTGAGATGCCACATGAGTTTAATTGGAACTTAAATGGAAAATGAAGCAATAAAACGTAAAATAAAGCATTTTTTTCTTCTAAACCAGCGCAATCGAAATTAGTTTTGTTTGTAAATAACTAGACAATGCTGTTAATTAAAAAGAATAGTACAGAAATGAAGTACACCAAAAGCTTTTCAAACTAAACTAGTATGTTGTGGCCATCACGAAACTTTCTTATATATATATATATATATATATATATATATATATATATATATATATATATATATATATATATATATATATATATATATATATATATATATATATATATATATATATATATATATATATATTTTTTTTTTTTTTTTTTTTCTGATCCCTCCCCATGCTTGATGAGGAAGCAATATTCCCAACAAAAACAAAATTACACATGCAAAAACTTGACGACCATCCCAATGTCTGAATTATTGCAAAAGCAAAGCAAAGAGTGAAAATTGAAAGTTATTTTAAAAGCCTTGCTTGAATTAATTACAAATATTTTATCTGTTGACAAACATAAGATGGCAACAGTTAAAAATTTTAAATCATTGAGATAATATTTCCGATCATTTCCATACAATTAAAATCACGAGAAATACGCAGAAGACAATCTATTACGATTTATCTTTCTTATTGTTGCATTAACAAAGCTATTTTTATTCGCAAAAAAAAAAAAAAAAACACCTCTTGGAGCGATTGGCGTCAAAATTGAACCGAAGCCTGTTTACATATGGATTCACATATATTCCAAATTTCAATCAGAACGTAGCATTACTTCTTGAGATAGGGCACTCACAATGGAAAAAAAGAACGGGTGATTGCGCTACCCCCTTTTCAGCTATTGACACCAAAATAGAGTCAGCTCTTATACCCACTAAGGGCTACTTGCCGATAAATTTTTCTTTCATTCCGTTCATTACTTCTTGAGATACAGCAGTCACAATTGACGACAAAAAACGTTCTATAGCTCAACCCCCGTTTGAGTTATTGACACCAAAATTGAATCAGCACCTGTTCCTGTTAATGGCAACACATGGACCAAATTTTGTTTGATTCCGCCTGTTACTTCCAGAGGAATAGCAAGCACGCGCAACTCAAAAAACGTCCCATTGTTTCACCCCCCTTGGAGGAATTCGCGCCAAAAACCAATGGGCACAGGTTCACATAGGGGCACATATGTGTACCAAATTTCGTTTGATTTCATGAGGTAGTTTTTACTGTAGAGCGGCCACAAAAAACTGGTCACACACATACACACACACATACACACAGACAGACAGACATTTTCCAAAAATAGTCGAAATGGACTCAGTACACCTCAAAACGTTCGAATCCGTCAAAATTTGAAATTCGAAAATTTGCACGAATCCAATACTTTCTTCTATATATTAGATATAGAAGAAAGTAAAACTAGTATGTTGTGGCCATCACGAAACTTTCTTCTATATTGTAACGGATTCGGTGCGACTTCCACTTTCTTGAAATGAAGACACAGTTCTTGATAAAAACACAGGAAATTTATTTACACTATGTACAGGAAAGATCTTCAACAACTGCTAAATTATTCATCAGCAATTAAGCAATTATCACACAACACCGTAAACTCAACGTTTACACACGTATTTACTTCCAAATACGAAAACAACACAGCGAAATGCCTCGCTATAAACAGAGCAAATACACACGCTCAGTTCGAAATCCTCAATCGAAACTAACTGTTTATCCATCGCTAACGGCTTAAATACACCGAAAAGAAATTTCTCAAATATTCCACACGCTTCTGTAAAGTAGTAGACCGTTATCAATGAAAAGAAAGAAAATAGGGGTCGTATAATTTAGCCGAATGAAAAAGGGGTTGTATATTCATTACGGGAAACTATTTACAGGTTACGTTCCTACAATAATTACTATTTACAGAATTTGTAACATTGCCCCCTTCCTAAGGACTGCACGTCCCGGGCAGTACGAACCCCAGAAAGGGTGCCAAACTTCTATCACAAGTTTACAAATATACACATTAATTAATAACTAACAGATACAGAAAACACAATAATAACAAGAAATATTACTAAACATTAAAAGCAAAAATTATCTACAACTTTTATGTTATCAACCATAGTTGTTTACGTAATACTCATGAACTATGGCCATAGTATGGGGCTAACCGATCATAATGTACAACCCTAGGTTTTGCATTAGGTGATTTTTGGATCCTCACTACGACGTCATTTAGTCGGTTGAGGACTTTGTAGGGTCCATCCCAATGCGACTGCAATTTGGGTGACAGACCTTTCCGTCGGATGGGATTCCATAACCAAACCTTGTCGCCTTCGTTGAATTCATGTCCAGTAGACCTTGTGTCGTATCGGGTCTTCATCTTCTCCGCCGCGATGTTGATTCGCTCTCGTGCGAAGTTATGAACGTCTTCCAACCGGGCCTGGAGATCCTGGATGTACTCCTCAGGCGATGAAGGCGCATCCGGAGGACGACCGAAGACGAGATCACAAGGTAGCCGAAGCTCTCGTCCGAAGAGCATCTGAGATGGGGCAAATCCGGTAGTCTCGTGGACAGCACTGCGGTAGGCCAGCAGGAACAAAGGTAGCTTCTTGTCCCAATCCTGTTGATTTCTGGATACCATAAGTGAGAGATTATTCAGGATTGTGCGGTTAAATCTCTCCACCATGCCGTCCGATTGTGGGTGTAGTGGTGTTGTCCTAGTTTTCTCAATTCCGAGAATTTGACATAGGCCCTTAAACACAGCAGAGATGAAATTCCTCCCTTGATCGGAATGAATCTGCAAAGGTGTTCCGTATCTCGAGATCCAATGTTGGACTAGAGTCTCTGCTACGGTGGTAGCCTCTTGATCTGGAATGGGATATGCTTCCGGCCATTTGGTGAAGTAGTCGATGGAAACAAGAATGTATTTGTTCCCATCAGCAGTTCTTGGTAGAGGACCCAGGATGTCGATCCCAATTCGTTCGAAAGGAGCTCCAACGTTGTACAGATGTAGCTTCCCTCTGCTTCTCTTCTTCGGTCCTTTACGAGCAGCACAGGCGTCACAAGAATGGCACCACTTCTCCACGTCATTCTTCGCCTTGCTCCAAAAGAAGCGCTCCCGAACTTTATTGAGGGTTTTCAAGACACCAAAATGTCCTCCAGTCGCACTACTATGTATTTCTTTCAGAACATCTGAAATCCTTGATCGGGGAAGTAGTAACTGCCACCTAGATGTTTTGCCGTCGTCAGATTCCCATTTTCGGTGTAGCACGCCGTTCCGTAAATGGAGCGAGTTCCATAGAGCCCAGTATCTTTTCGTTGCAGGACTGAAGATGGAAACGTCCTGCCAGCTAGGTCGCCGACTGTCACTTTCCATGAACTCCAAAATTGGTTTTATGTCGGGGTCTTCAAGTTGATCTTTTCGAACTTGGTCGTCACTCCATGGATCAGGTTCTGATGATATTGGAGTCACTGTCACCTGATAGGCGGTAGGGCAAGTCGTTCCATACTGTTTCTCGATTCGGGAACAATAGTGGCAGTTCTCAGCACAGGGTCTCCTTGATAAAGCGTCAGCATTACCGTGAGATAACCCTTTTCGATGCTTGATCTCCATGTCATATTCCTGGAGCCGCTGTATCCATCTGGCTATCTGACCTTCCGGATTTTTGAAGTTCAAAAGCGAAGTTAACGAGGCATGATCTGTCCGAAGCAGAAATTTTCGGCCGTAGGGGTAATGATGGAAGTGTTCTACAGCTTTCACTATGGCCAGTAACTCCTTTCTGGTGACGCAGTAATTTCGCTCCGACTTTGATAAGCATTTGCTCCAGTAAGCGATGACATGTTCATTTCCGTCAATTTCTTGGGATAAAACAGCTCCGATGCCCTCGTTGCTCGCATCAGTGTCCAGGATGAAGGATTTTTCAGGCTGAGGATAGGCGAGGATAGGCGTTGATGTTAAAGCCTCCTTCAGTCGTAGAAATGCATCTTCGCATTCTTTGGACCATTCAAACTTTTGCTTGCTCTCCGTCAGCTTATGCAAAGGTCGTGCAATGTTGGAAAAACCCTTTACAAACTTCCTGTAGTACGTGCAGAGCCCCAGGAAACTTCGCAGCTGATGGATGTTTTCGGGACGACTCCAACTCTTGACCGCAGATACCTTTTCTGGATCGGTTTGTACACCTTCAGAAGAGATGATGTGACCAAGGTAGTTCACTTCCCGGCGGAACAAATTACATTTGGACGGGCTTAACTTCAGATTGGCTTCCTTAAGCTTCTGCAGCACCTTCCTAAGATTTGCCAGATGTTCTTCGAAACTGCGTCCCACGATGATAATATCGTCTAAGTAGACCAGACAGGATTCGTAGGAAAGTCCTCTTAACACTGTCTCCATAAGACGCTCGAACGTAGCTGGTGCATTGCAGAGGCCGAAGGGCATCACTTTAAACTGCCATAAGCCTTGTCCAGTTGTAAATGCTGTCTTTTTTCGGTCATCAGGGTGTATCTCAACCTGCCAGTAGCCGCTCTTCAAGTCCAGGGTCGAAAACCACTTGTGTCCGGAAAGAGTGTCCAAGGTGTCGTCTATCCGTGGAAGAGGGTAACTGTCTTTCTTGGTGATTGAATTCAGCCGTCGGTAATCGACACAAAATCTGGTGGAGCCATCTTTCTTTCGGACTAAGACGATGGGAGAAGCCCAAGGACTGGATGACGGTTCGATTACATCATTCTCCTTCATCTCTTTCAGGAGGGTCTCAACCTCTTCCTTCTTGGCGAACGGTAGTCGTCTTGGATGCTGTTTAATAGGGGGGTGTTCTCCAGTGTAGATCCTATGCTGCGTTAAATTCGTACGGCCAACATCCTCCGATGTAGATGAAAACAGATGCTTGAAGTCATCCACCAATTGTTCCGCAGCAGTTCTTTGGTCTTTCGTTAATGGTGCACTCCCAATTAACTTCGATGTCAAGGACTCAGAAGACACAGTCTCGGGGGAATTGATTCTTCTAATGATGCAGTTTACTGGAGTACAAGTTGCTAACACTTCACCTTTCCGGATATTCCTTGGCCTTTCACTCACGTTGGCGACTCTCACAGGAATTACATCCTTAGAAAGGTCTACAAGCGTAGATGCTACCAGCACTCCTTTTAGGTTATTGCTTAGGTTAGGGTATTCAATGAGTCCAAATCGAAAACTATTGCTTTCTTCAAGGGAGCCAGGTATTAATGATTCTGACCTTGAGAGAATCGATAAATCTGTTTGAGCTATTATTTGATGAGCGGATTTTACATCACTTTCTGCAGGGAAAACGGCTATGTCTTCTCTCATCGAGTGCAGCTCATTAGTCTTGAAGTCGAGAGTGAAGTCATATTTCTTCAAAAAGTCCAATCCGAGAATGAAGGGGTCCGTGATATTAGCGACGAATGCCGTATGATGGTAGGTGGCATTCCCAAACACTATTTCCAAGTCCACTTTACCGTCAATCTCAATTTTGTCACCTGTCACAGTCTGGAGACTTACGCGTGGCGATGTCCACAGCAGTTTCAATCCAAATTCACGAGCCACATCTGTCCTAATGATTGTCATATTGGCTCCAGTGTCAACAATCAGTCTGCAGGGGTTCCCATTTACATGTGCGTAAATGAAAAGTCCATCACTGCCACTACTAGAAGAGGAAATCTGCAGAGCTTTAGTGGTGGCGATTTCCTTCCCTCGCGTAGCTTGGCGAGCCGGACAACTCCTTCGGAGGTGTCCTTCACTACCGCATTTCCAGCACTTCTGCTCTTGTTTCTTTTGGGCTGTTATGCTGCTCAAATGTCTTGTCAAGTCACCGAGTTGTCTCTCAAGTTCAGCGAGGTGGGACGACCTGGAATCAGACTCATCAGCTTCCTGAGTCCGGATTAGATGGCGATCCACACGGGTTGCTTCTTGGGCGGCCTCGTATCTCATCGCATACACAACGGCAGAATTCAGGTCTTTGACATCCGCCATCCGTAGAGCTTTCTGGATTTCCGGATCTCGAACCCCGTCGATGTAGTAGTTGAGTGCCAGGTTGTCCCGAACATCCGCAGGGCAGTCGTAAAAAGCAAGATGAGACAGTCTCTCGATGTCCGCCTCAAGCTTTGCAGGGTTTCCCCAGTTTTCTGGAAACGGGACTTCAACTGGAGTCGGCTGAAATCTTTCTGGCACTTCTCACCGAAGCGAAGCTCCAACGCAGCTGTGAGGGCGGCGAAATCCAGGCGCTGGCTGTCCGGAAGGGTCTGGAGAATGTCCGCTGCGTCACCTCTCAGGGATGCTGCAAGATGGCAGGCCTTGGTAGCAGAGTCCCATCCGTTCGCTTCCGCCACTATCATGAATTGGGTCTTGTACACCTGCCACGAACTTTTCCCATCAAATGTGGCCAGTTTAATGGACGGTCGAGCAACAGATGTGGGAGCGCAAAACTGTACAGAGCTGTTTTTCGCGGTCGCCAATCTCCTTTCCATGTCTTTAATTATTTCTTCTTTAAAGAAGTAAATTTCTTGTCTTCTTCTTCCAACATATTTTCCACATTGGCGATACGCTCTTCCACAGTATCAAATTTTTCTTCCAGAGCATCAACTTTATCTCACATGGCGGTTAGTTGATTCTCCATCATGGTTTTCATCGACGTTAGGTCACTTTTTATTTCATTTTGACTTGTAGTAATTTTAGCAGTTAAACCACTATTTAACTGTTCTTGGTTAGTCGCCATATCATTTTTTACAGAGGTGATTGCGTCAAGAAGTTGTTTTAATTGTTCATCCATTGCGCGGGTAATCACCATAAAAATAAAGTCCAAATTTAAAAAGTCTTTATGAAAAAAAATGTCCAAAGTCACACTTACTGCAAGAAAGTCCTGAAGTAGCCCCACGTTGGGCGCCAAATTGTAACGGATTCGGTGCGACTTCCACTTTCTTGAAATGAAGACACAGTTCTTGATAAAAACACAGGAAATTTATTTACACTATGTACAGGAAAGATCTTCAACAACTGCTAAATTATTCATCAGCAATTAAGCAATTATCACACAACACAGTAAACTCAACGTTTACACACGTATTTACTTCCAAATACGAAAACAACACAGCAAAATGCCTCGCTATAAACAGAGCAAATACACACGCTCAGTCCGAAATCCTCAATCGAAACTAACTGTTTATCCATCGCTAACGGCTTAAATACACCGAAAAGAAATTTCTCAAATATTCCACACGCTTCTGTAAAGTAGTAGACCGTTATTAATGAAAAGAAAGAAAATAGGGGTCGTATAATTTAGCCGAATGAAAAAGGGGTTGTATATTCATTACGGGAAACTATTTACAGGTTACGTTCCTACAATAATTACTATTTACAGAATTTGTAACATTATTTTTCTTCTTTTTTTTTCTGATCCCTCCCCATGCTTGACGAGGAAGCAATTTTCCCAACAAAAACAAAATTACACATGCAAAAACTTGACGACCATCCCAATGTCTGAATTATTGCAAAAGCAAAGCAAAGAGCGAAAATTGAAAGTTATTTCAAAAGCCTTGCTTGAATTAATTACAAATATTTTATTTGTTAACAAACATAAGATGGCAACAGTTAAAAATTTTAAATCATTGAGATCATATTTCCTATCATTTCCATACAATTAAAATCACGAGAAATGCGCAGACGACAATCTATTACGATTTATCTTTCTTATTGTTGCATTAATAAAAATATTTTTATTCGCAAAAAAAAAAAAAAAAAAAAATCAACACCTCTTGGAGCGATCGGCTTCAAAATTGAACCAAAGCCTGTTTACATATGGATTTACATATATCCCAAATTTCAACCAGAACGTAGCATTACTTCTTGAGATAGGGCACTCAAAATGGAAAAAAAGAACGGGTGATTGCGCTACCCCCTTTTTAGCTGTTGACACAAAAATAAAATCAGTTCTTATACCCACTAAGGGCTACTTGCCGATAAATTTTTCTTTCATTCCGTTCATTATTTCTTGAGATACAGCAGTCACAATTGACGACAAAAAACGTTCTATAACTCAACCCCCGTTTGAGTTATTGACACCAAAATTGAATCAGCACCTGTTCCTGTTAATACCAACATATGGACCAAATTTTGTTTGATTCCGCCTGTTACTTCCTGAGGAATAGCAAGCACGCGTAACTCGAAAAACGTTCCATTGCTCCACCCCCCTTGGAGGAATTCGCGCCAAAAACTAATGGGCACAAGTTCACATAGGGGCACATATGTGTACTAAATTTCGTTCGATTTCATGCGAAAGTTTTCGTTGTAGAGCGGCCACAAAAAACTGGTCACACACAGACGTGACACACATACATACACACACACACACACAGACAGACAGACATTTTCCAAAAATGGTCGAAATGGACTCAGCACACCTCAAAACGTTCGAATCCGTCAAAATTCGAAATTCGAAAATTTGCACGAATCCAATACTTTCTTCTATATATTAGATATAGAAGAAAGTAAAAAGAACTTGTGGGAAAATTTATGTGAAATATTTTTCGTCTTTCTTGCAAAATTCTTAAGACACTGACTGGCACAACAATTATCAGAAATCTGCCCTATAATGACAATTTGATTTAATCACATTGTATTATTAATGTATCTAACTCTAGTACGTAGTTATCATCAAAAAGCGTAAAAAATAAAACCACCTACGGAAAGAAAAAATAAAGAAAGAAACTGTCCGTGGGCGCCCACATGCAAAATTGTAAGGGGGGCTCAGATATTTTAACCATGGTTTGGCAGGATATTTCCTCCATGGAAGCAGATTGCAAAACAGATTAGAGTCATTAAAATTTGACATTTATAATAACTTATTCATTTAATAGCTGTAGAAGAAACGTTTTAACATT
Organism: Uloborus diversus; assembly: GCF_026930045.1. Taxonomy (NCBI): domain Eukaryota; kingdom Metazoa; phylum Arthropoda; class Arachnida; order Araneae; family Uloboridae; genus Uloborus; species Uloborus diversus. The sequence goes on along the minus strand of NC_072737.1, from coordinate 158,255,185 downwards.
TTTGCAAAGAAAAAAGTACTAAAAGCAAGGGAGTTCTAATTTCTAAGGGGGACTCGAGACCCCCCTTGCCCCCCTATATGGACGCCCTTGACAGTGTCAGACAAGGCCATGTCATACGATATATGTACCCTAGCAAAACAACTGCAATAAATGCGTTATTTCTGTCCAGCCTGTAAAGAGAAGCCAGCCCTTTGTGTGGAAGATTGTTTTAAGAAGTTCCACAAACAATAAAATATTATTTTATTTCTTGAAATTGAATTATTTTTTATAACTATACTTTTTGTTCGTTTTTTGATAAATTTTCTGTTTGTACAAGCCAGCTTTGAGTTTTTGTTCTTTTCCGAGAAGATATTAATCGATATTAGCACTGATATATTCCAAGTTTAATCGCAGCTGCACAAAAATGGCACGTAAACAAGCACGAGATAACTTGCAGTTGGCGTTCTGAAAAAGAGCGCAATCTACGAGTTACCTTGTAGTCGGCAGTCAACGTGTTCAAAACGGGTTGAACTTGCTGCAATACTAAACGAGTCAAATGTTCTGCGAAATTTTACTATTCCTCTCCAGTGTTTCTTAGAGTTATAGATCTGTTTTCATTTTCCCTCCAGAATCATGAATTTCCGGTGACAAAGGGCAAAAAGTGGGTGATGGCAAGTGTTGCAGGACCTGATCAAGCAAAGTCCTGGATGATCGCAGTTGCAGCGTTTGTCATAAATGCTCTGATCTGTGGCATCAGCAGGGCGACTGGTTTGTTTTACATGTCCCTCATTAGAAACTTCGGCGTGACAAGATTACAAGCCAGCCTGCCCTTTACTCTCAGACACGTCGTCCGTAACTTTACAGGTCAGTTTCATTTTTGTTCATCAAAAAGCATATCATGGAAAATCATATCGAATTCATCGATTGTAGCGCGAGTTCACTGTATTCGCAGTAATTTAATCATTATGATAAGTTTACTGGTGGATTTAAGCCATAAAATCTTTATCTTAATTACCGCATCCAAATCACCGTTTCTTTTCTTTTAATGAATATGTCTCGTATTACCTATTCTAGAAAATCACCAGTCATAATTTGACGGGTGCAAATTTCTTAGCCATTTTCATTCCATTCTATTTGTAGAAACAAGAAACCCAATAAGTAGGGTCCTATCGCAATTCGTGATTACGAAAAACTTAATCGGATTTCAAGACTTCAAAATTCAACAGATTTTCTTTAACTTTTTTTTTTTGAGCAATCACATTGCTTATTGTTTTCATTCGACGGTTTTGATGTCCTATGATTTTATTTTCCCCCCGCCTTCCTCTGCAGCAACACCGTCCACCGACCCCTCTCAGTACTGCTCCGCTAGCGAAAACCGTCTCCAGGTTGCGTCCATATCCTACACACGCATACACACACGCATGCCTACTCACAAACACACACATACCCACACACACGCACACATAAACACACACACATACCCACACATACATGCACACAAACACACGCCTACATACACACACAGTCGTGATTGCGGAAAACATAATTTGAATTCAAGATGTCAAAATTCAAATTATTATTTTTTTTATTTCTTTTTAATTTTATTTTTATTACAGTTCCGTTGGTAGGAATCCTTGGTCAACGATATGGCTCCCGCGATGTAACCGTCATTGGAAGCATCTTGGCATCAGCGGGTGTGTCAGCTTGTTTTGCGGCGCCAAATGTAATCTGGATTTGCATATTGTGGGGTGGAATGCATGGTAATTTTCAAAATGATAAGTTTTCTGTTATTGAATTAACCTCAACTTTCTTTTTTGAATCAAATGTAGAACCATGAGTTTTTTACTTTAAACCGAAAACAGTTTTCAATGTCATTGCATCATGTAATATCGTTTTTATTTTTAAACGGAAAATTGTTTGAAATAAAAAAATTAATCCATAATTGGGGTCAATCGAACCTGGCGGCGTTGTAATGCTGTGTAGTAGGATCTGGGTACACTTCACAATGCTGTCAGGTTAGGTTTGCTCCAACTATAGTAACTGGGATGTCCTGGCCAAGATATTTAAAACCAAAAAAATTGTTTAAATCGGACTTTACGCCCCAAGTTGTAGGGGAAGAGCAAAACATACTTTTACTACATCTCACAGTTCATGTTTCATGTCTTTAAATATTATTATTTTTCTTTATAAATTAGTTAAGTTTATTTTCCGTACTTTTTCGTTTTAAGATATTTTTATGATTTTACTTTTCTTTTTGTGATACATTTATATTTTTTAAAAAATATTTTTTATTTTTTCAATAAATGCAATAAATTACAAAACTTATTGGGAAAAAAATTAATAAATTACAAAACTCTTTTTCAATATTTATATTGATGATATCCTGCGTACTTGGAAAGCATTGGTTAATGCTGGTATTAACCTAAATATGTCAACCTATGTTAATACATTACTCTTTGCTGACGACCAGATTATTATCCAATAAAATGAAGACGATCTTCAAAGATCCACCTACGTACTCCACAAGATATGCCAAGAACACAATATGAAGATCTCAATCCCGAAAACTAAAACAATGGCATTTAGGGGCAAAGAGCCAATTAGAAGCAAAATTGTTATTGATAATAGAATTATTGAACAGGTGAAGCATTTCAACTACCTAGGATGTGACAGCACCTTTGACCACGACAATGATATCCAAAACAAACTGCGTAGGTTTCAACACTTATGTGGAACCCTTACAAGAATCCTAAAGGGAAAAATGCGAAAGGAAACACAACTGAAGTTCTATAAGGTTATGGCGGTGCCAACCTTACTGTACGGCTCTGAAACATGGACTTTGAACAAACAAGAAACTAGTAGAATTCAAGCAGCAGAGATGAAGTATTTGCGATCACTGAAGAACTGCACTATCCTAGACAAAATAAGGAATGAATCTATTCGAAGGGAATTAGATATTCAGCCTCAATGAAAAAATTACGGAATATCGTAACGATTGTAAAAACCATGTTCGACGTATGGCACGAGGGAAACTTCCAAGAGCTGCCTTTTATTACAGACCAACGGGCAAACGAGATCGTGGTAGGCCCAGGAAGCACTGGGGCGACCAAGAAGCAGGAACAGGCTATATGCCTAATCCTTGAAGAAGTTGATGATGATGATGAAATTACAGAACTTAAAATTAATAATATTTCTTGCTTTTACGAGAAATCAGAATTAAAACTGGTATTCATGTATAAGTTAGGAAAACTCTAGTACATCTTTGTTAATCAATATTTTAGGGCTGTAGACTTATTTCTTCAAAAATCCTCTATGAATAATAATTTTTGTTGCAATCGAAAGAGGAATCGACGTTTGAAATTATTAAAAACTGCCAATACGAGAAAGTAGCTAAGCTTAAAGGAAGGTAGCTAAAGTTAGCCGAAGAAATCAAGTCCATAAATATTTCATGTCATAACTTAACATCTATTTAATTTTACTTGTTTTTTTTTTTTTTTTTCAAATTTTAATTCTTGAAAGAATACGTTCCGAGATTTAAACAATTCTAATTTTTTTATGCATGAAATATTTTCAGTATCCTCATATACATGGCCACTATATAAGAGGAGCTGACGCATCCGGCATTTCGGTTCCAAATTTGTCGAGGTTCAAAATTAGTACTTATAACAAAGCCTCGTTGCGAAAATTGGTGCCCAAGCTTAAGATGTGTTGTCTGATTCACACACATATTTGATTATTTTATCATGTCAATTAAGAAGATTTAATTAATACAAGTTGAAAACAAATATGGTGTGAAAAGGAGATTTGTTACAGTAAACATTTCCCGATACATATTTGTTGAATTTGTGAGCTAAGTTATCTTTCTAGATTTACTTTAAGTGATATTTACTCAACTTATCATCAATTGTTTTACGAAATAGCAACCAGCGAATATTATAACGTATAACGTACTTATATGTGCCAGAAACAAGGTTGGATCCAAAGCTGTCTTGGAACCAAAATGTCGGATAAGTCTAATAATAGCCAATGATCGAGTAACGCTCCTGTCGTCATCAACAATGAAACTCGCGCCACGTCATGATAATTTGATAATATGTTTTGGTAATGTTTAACATGCAGAGAAAGGCTTTATTGTGACAAGGCTGAACTCGATCCGGTCACTTAATTGCTTTACTGGTAAGATTGTCGTTTCAGGGGAATGAAGAAACGAAAAAGTGGTCAACGATGAACGCTACCTACTGGAGTTTAGGGTTCATCCACTGGAGTTAGGATTAAAATTTCAACGATCAAAATATCACCAAACAGCCAATTGCTTCGTTCAAATGCAGAAGCAATTTTCTCCAGTCACATCTTGACGGGCGGTTTGCTAGTTTAATCTTAAATGTTAACAGTTTATGTTTTTTTTTATAAAAGTACACAAAGTTAATACACTGACACACTGCATAGATTAACTCATATACCTCCAGTCCCTCTCTCTAATTCTTTACTCTATTTAAGGAACGAAATGTTTAGTCCCCTTAGTGTCTCTTATTGAGAGGTTCTACTGTAATTTGGATTGAGCTGATTTTGAAGAAAATATCGGATTGTTTATTTTTATTTTCTAATTTCCTATTCAAATTCCGATTAGTTTATTGTGGTCTCTTTTTTATGCCCTGTACTAGCCTGTACAGTAAATGTGAGTTGATTAACAATTTGTTTGTAACGATGTTGTTGTTCCCCGTACGTTTTTAAAATGCTATGTGGTAAAAGCATGGCTTGAGCTGTGGAGTAAAACGAGTTTTGCGCAGCGGTTTTCGACATGACAGAATGAGTGGTTCGAAATCGCTTTGTTGCGTTATAGTATTAGACAAAGAAGTATCAAATTATGAAGGGAAAAAAACTTGAAAATACAGTGGAATCCGCTTAATTGGACCACCGGACCAAATCTTAAAGGACCAAAACAAATCCCATTGCACAAGCCTAATATAATATGGAAGTTTTCGATGTTTCAGTTTTATTTTTATATGATAGAGTAACATGCATGAACATCATAGGTGAAAAAAATTTTGCGATACGATAAGTAGTTTTTTTTTTTTTAATTAATTTTTAAAGTTCAAGCTCTTGTGACGTCAAATGGCATAGGAAGTGACGTCATGCGCTCTTTTGATACGGGAGAAACCGAAGGACGTGCAGTGGTGCAGTTGACTTCGAAGACAAAACGTAAAAGGCTTATCTCCTCTCATTTAACTCCTCACGTTTCTGGAACATTAAACCTCTCGTCCCTCTCGGAAATTTTCGAATATCATCATTGATGTTACTTGAGGAAGATTATTTAGATTGTGCTTTAACGAATCTGGCCTCCATAGTGTGTTCAAAAGGATTATTGAATTTCTAAAAAATAAAAATATCCGGCGGAAGGCTGCCCATTAGTGCCCTGTGACGTAAGCTCGTGACGTTTCAGAAGAGCGCACTTTTGCGCGTGGATTTAAAAAAATTCATTAAAAATCAATCACGGTGTTTTAAAATTCGGCGATGGTGAATTTTTTAGTTTTGAGGGTCAATTAACAATATCCAATAGTCAAAATATGAACATTTAATAGGTTACAACTTCCCTATTCGATTATTGGGACCAAAAATCTGTTGAATCGGACCAAGGAACATGAGAACAAATTGGAAAAAAAATAAATAAATAAAAATTGCCCGCTAAAGCGAGTTTCATATGGGTCAACGAACTTAAGAGTTAGGGCAATAAAAAATAATATTACTTTCTTGTAACTTTCTATTAAAACTATAAATAGTTACAGGAAAAAATGGTTAACGAAACTCCCATTGCATGGCGGCACTGTTCCAGCAAAGATGAAAATTTCAGTGAAATTTCAAATTTCTTTAGTGCAGCAAGCACGTTCACTAACATAAAAAATTAGTTGTAAAATGCATAATTTACACTTCATTGGATTTTTAACGACTCATAAGTACTCTTCAGCACTTATTTTTCACTCTCACATTTTTAGCTACTTCTGGTTATTGAAATAAATCGCTACTGACTCGAAGAAATAACTAAAACTGCATAGCTCTGTTGTTGAACGAGTGTAAAAAGATTATTCGCTTTATTTTTATTCATTTTTGGTGGAAAAATTTCGTAAATAGTAATTATTTCTTCCCTATGCTCCCTATATATATGAAACTTACAATAGTAACAAAGGAATTTGAATGTTTTGTGTATAGCCTGTTCAGTCAAGCTGCACAGGTCTTGTTCGCTTAATCGGACCAGCCGGTTATTAGGACCAAAATGGTCCCGTCCCAATGTGGTCCTATTAACCGGAATCGACTGTATATGGATTGAACTTGAGCTGATTTTGATACTAAATGCCTCAAGCATTGGCGTTCCTAGCGGCAGGGGTGTCCCCCGGGAAGCTAATTTGAGGTGTCAGCCTCAAATAAGTCCCTAATAAAAAATAAAAACACTTTTAATATTTTATGTAAACATTAAGTCCACATAATTTTCAGAAACAAGTCTTTTCTATTTTGCGGTATAACGGAAGTAGAAATTAAAATAGTATAAGTATGAATTACGAATGCTTTTTACCTAAAATTTACTGTAAAAGCACTGATTTTCGCGAGCCGTAATTTTTGCGAAAATGGTGATATAGATGATTTTGCGAATTATATATGAACTGAACCGAAATTTGAATAATTCGCCAAGGGAAAATATATCACGAAGCTTAAATTTTCGCGAGTTCGCGAAAATCGCATAAATTTAGGCCTCGCGATAATAAGTTCCTTTACAGAATGCAGTCGTAATATTGTACTCTATTTTTGTCAAAACTTGATAGGTTAAACACAATTAGATGTATTGGGAGAAATTTTCTGAATTAAAGTATATTGCTGTATTTATATTTTTTATACTTTTAAATCCACTTTGGGTCTCACCACCAGATGGGTGTCACCCGGGGTGGACCATCCCCGTACTGACTTAAGTGGTTCATAATTTTCTTTTCCAGGTTTAGGAGTGGCGCTGGGAAATTCTCTGTCCCAAGCTGTTATCAACCAGCATTTTCAGAAGCACCTGGCTTCTGCAACCGGACTAGCTTTCTTCGGTGGATGTGTCGGTTCTTTTATTTTTCCTCTTATTTTGAAATATTTTCTGAAAGATTTGGGATTACAAGGAACATTTCTATTGACAGGAGGGGTGATTCTCAATGCCTTGCCGGCTGCGATGCTGATGAAATCGCCCCATTGGTTAAAAGACTTTTGCAATAAAGATAAAAATGAAATCTCACCATATCTGAAGGCAAGCAAACGTGATAGACCCGAAATTGGAAGAAATTGCAGCGAAGAGACGATAAAAAAATCTTCCATTCATAAAACAAACGATATGTTACCCAGTAAGAAATCGCATACCAGGACTATGAATGATAGTCCGGAGTGCATAAATCTAGAGCCAAGTGCAGCAAGGAAACCTAACAAGGTACTGTTATTCAGTTTATTATTATTATTATTATTATTATTACTAAGAAAATCGCCAGTCAAGGTATGACGGGTGAAAATTGCATCTACATTTGAGCGAAGCCATTGCCTGCTTGATGATGTTTAGAGATAGTTGAAGTTCTAATCCTAACTTCACTGGATTATGCCTAAACTCCAGTACATAGCGTTCATAGTAGACCACTCTTTCGATTCTTCATTCTCTTGAAATGAGTCTTACCAGTAAAAGAGTTCAGTGACCGGATCCAGTTCAGCCTTGTCACAATAAAGCCTTTCCCTGCATGTTAAACATTACCAAAACATATTATCAAATTATCATGCCGTGACGTCACTCCTAACGAGTGATGTCAGGATTGTTAATCGATCATTGGCTATTATTTATATGAGAATTATTTAAAATTTAAATCCAACAGAATCAAAACATACAATACTAATGTTATGCATCAGTGCGAAATTTAAACAAAAATTTATACTATTGAACCCCAATGTGCACTATCGTAATACAGTGTGATCCAACCGAATCGAAAGACAATAAAATTTAGTATAGCGACGTGAGAGCCAGAAACATTGCAGAAAGAAAACGAATTGCATATTTTATTCAAGAACTCTTATTAAAACTTGTGTTTGAAAAAAAAATAATGTACTTGTAACAACTTGACCTCGGATAGATGGCGGATGAACTGGAAGCAGAAATGGAACACTTTATTTTGTAGTAGGTGTGATCAGCGAGATTGTACGAGCAGTCAAAACCTAACTGCTGGCACGATTTCACTGATTTCATCCGCCTTCTATACGTGGTCAAGTCAAAATTTAGTGATGATTAGCACTATTTTTCTGATAGCTGTTAAAAGCAGGGCTGAAAAATCGGAGTTTGACTGATTCTGGTTTAAAGGAATCGTAGTCGGTCAATTTTCAGTCCGTTAAAAAATCTTGTTTAAAAGGAAACTGAAAATTGTAAAGTGCTGCTGAAGAAAATATTTAAAAAAAAAAAACCGCCTTAGTAGCAAGAATATTAAACTGTTTCTTAAATGTGAAATTTGAATATTTTTCCAGTAAGAAGAGGAAGGGACAACAAAAATGAATAGGTGGGCCACTTGCGCCACTTCGAGTTGGGACACACTCAGGGTTGCCAGATTTAAGAACAGTAAATACGGGACAAGCTTCTAGAAGTAATAAGGGGGAGGGGGGATTTTTGAGACGTCTATTCATGATAAGTCTGAAAAATTCAATCGCAACAAAGCATTAAACTTTGCAAAAATGTCGCCTATCAAAATATAAAAATCGTTTTCATTGCGATTGATTGACGAAGCATTCGCAGAAATATATTTCCAGCATTACTCAATGAGCAAAGAAGAAGCAACCATACGGCTCCTCATGGTATGCCACCAAAACAACTAGTATGTTGTGGCCATCACGAAACTTTCTTCTATATTTTTCTTTTTTTTTTTCTGATCCCTCCCCATGCTTGACGAGGAAGCAATATTCCCAACAAAAACAAAATTACACATGCAAAAACTTGACGACCATCCCAATGTCTGAATTATTGCAAAAGCAAAGCAAAGAGCGAAAATTGAAAGTTATTTTAAAAAGCCTTGCTTGAATTAATTACAAATATTTTATTTGTTAACAAACATAAGATGGCAACAGTTAAAAATTTTAAATCATTGAGATAATATTTCCGATCATTTCCATACAATTAAAATCACGAGAAATACGCAGACGACAATCTATTACGATTTATCTTTCTTATTGTTGCAATAATAAAGCTATTTTTATTCGCAAAAAAAAATAAAAATAAAAAATCAACACCTCTTGAAGCGATTGGCGTCAAAATTGAACCAAAGCCTGTTTACGTATGGATTCACATATATTCCAAATTTCAACCAGAACGTAGCATTACTTCTTGAGATAGGGCACTCACAATGGAAAAAAAGAACGGGCGATTGCGCTACCCCCTTTTTAGCTGTTGACACCAAAATAAAATCAGCTCTTATACCCACTAAGGGCTACTTACCGATAAATTTTTCTTTCATTCCGTTCATTATTTCTTGAGATACAGCAGTCACAATTGAAGACAAAAAAACGTTCTATAGCTCAACCCCCGTTTGAGTTATTGACACCAAAATTGAATCAGCACTTGTTCATGTTAATGGCAACATATGGACCAAATTTTGTTTGATTCCGCCAGTTACTTCCTGAGGAATAGCAAGCACGCGTAACTCAAAAAACGTCCCATTGCTCCACCCCCCTTGGAGGAATTCGCGCCAAAAACCAATGGGCACAAGTTCACATACGGGCACATATGTGTACCAAATTTCGTTCGATTTCATGCGGTAGTTTTTGCTGTAGAGCGGCCACAAAAAACTGGTCACACACAGACGTGACACACATACATACACACACACACACACATACATACATACACACACACACAGACAGACAGACATTTTCCAAAAATAGTCGAAATGAACTCAGCACACCTCAAAACGTTCGAATCCGTCAAAATTCGAAATTCGAAAATTTGCACGAATCCAATACTTTCTTCTATATGTTAGATATAGAAGAAAATAAAAACATACAAACCAGATCAAAACGAAAACAATTTTTACGATTGCTGCCGCATGATTTTCTTAGAGTTCATTATTTCACATTTTTTGTTTTACTTTATTTTTTTCCCATAAAATAAAGTCTCGTTCTGTAAAATATTGTTATCGGCTAGAATACGGGACTTAAGCCGTCCCGCATTGAAGTTCTCCGGGACGCGGGACAGTTTTTCAAAATACGGGAATGTCCCTTTGAAATCCGGGACGTCTGGCAACCCTAGACCCACTATCGTTATAGACTGCTGCTGTGCAGTGGCGGCGATTGGGGTTAATAAGGGGCCGAGGACAAAAAAAAAAAGACAACTAAAAGTCGTGGCACTTTTAGCGGCAGCAAAAAGAGTACAAATTTTGTTCGGACTGGTTTTAAAAGTATTGAAGCTCGAGTGGAAATTGATGTAATTCTAACAACTTAACTCATGTTTTTCTTAAGATTTTGATGAATTTGTACACAATAACTGTGCTTAAATAAACACTTAGACATGAAATAGACTTACATTATTATCGCAAAGTATTTTGAGATATCACAAACACTTGGTAATAATTTCATTAAACAAGTATGGCCTGTATAAGTAAAAGTATTCTCACTTTTTTTTTCATGGGGGAAAAGTGCAAACAAAAATGTTTTTCTAACAAAATAGTTTTTATTTCATAGATAAAAGTATTTTCCATCAAATAGATGAGTAAATAAAAGAATGAATGAGAATATGAACTGATAATAAAATTTTTATGGTTCAAAAACCATATGCGGATGCATAAATAAAATCATTAACCAATTTACGGGAAAAAAGTGAATTAAATAGCGAATTAATAGAAAGTAAGTGAATGAGTGATTAAATAAATGAAGTATTAGATGAAGGAATGAAAATTAGTTGATACATAAATACATAAGTGATTTAATAAGTGATCTAATAAGAAAACTAAATTAACTATTTTGCTTTGTCCCATCCACTTTGCCTCACATGCACTTGACTAATTGTGCGAAATATTTAAAGTAAAAATAAGTCTTATATTAAACAAATAAATACTGAACTGAATACTAGTAGGTCTGAATCAGTATTTAAAATGTTAATAACAAGAACTTTATCATAAAAATAATTTTTGACTCGCTACAAAACATGGTTATGAATATAAACTTTTGAAAATTGCTTGTATAAGCATATGCTTTGATCTTCAGAGATAGATTTTTCCTGGGTGGAATAGACTACATGTGATGCAACATGGTTAAAATATTACCAGATAAGTGGAGCTAAAAACAGAGTAAATATTTCAGCATTTAACTCTTCTCCTTTATTTCACTTTACCCCACATTCCTCAACTATGTTAAACTTGCGAAGGATACGTTTACCATTTGCATTATTATTATTATTATTATTATTATTATTTAGCGCAAGGAACTGCTTCTACCCTAAAATTTTAACATTCTTCTACCCATTTTTACGACAGTTTGACCACGGATTGTATGAAATTGGCAAGCGTCCAGTTAAGACGAGTCTGTCGGAATGAGAGGGAAATGTAAAAATTTTTAATGCGCGTGTTCAGCTTATTTGAATGTGACTCGCCTTAATTTAGAGACTAACATACATCTGCAAAAGCTGGCATCCCTGAAAACTAATAATGCGTCCATTTCCACCTCTAAACCGGACAGTTGCCTTTCTATATAATCGGTGGTCAAACAGTAGCTATTGCATTTTTATTGCCATGTAATTTATCATTCTTGATTTATAATAAAATATTTATTCCAATGTTTGTTTCATTTAGATCTTATACAGGCGAAGCATCTCTGCCGACACCATTCAAACTACCGATCCACTGCAACTATCCGCCTGCAAAGAAATCCGCCAACTCCTCCAAGCTCCCATGTTCTACATGATAAGCCTGTCACTAATCTCATTCATCCTACTCTTCGATCCTTCCATAACCGTCATCATCGACTACGTCATAGACAAAGGGCTTAACGAAAAAACTGGGACTTACTTCATCATCACGATGTCCCTTGCCGACTTCTTCGGCAGACTCTGCTTCGGATGGGTCACTGACGGTGGATATTTGTCCTTGGCGTCCTTCATGGTCCTGGTGCACATCATCCAGGGGCTTTGTTTCATCCTGTTGCCTTTGTTTTTCATCTTCGAAGTACTGATGGCTATTTTCATTGTGTATGGTATAGCGGCAGGTTCAACGCTTGTCATGTACCCCATTCTAGTCGCCAAATACCTGAGCTCTGTTCAGTCATTGGCGATTGGCTGCATTTCTGTCATCGGTGGTGTTTCCGCTCTTTTGATTCTTCCGCTTATAGGTAAGAAAGTAAAGATGGTTACTACGATTTTATGACCATGTAATAACTATCATTGAAGCCCAGTGGTTTAGTAGTAACATTTTTCTCTGCCACTTCGCTGACCCGGGTTCGATTCCCGGATTGAGCATTATCTACTCAAAAGGGCCGTTTCCATGACCACTTTCGACCCCGGAAAAAACCTGCTTTCCACCGCATTCCGGTTATTAGCGGGTTTTATGTGGAATCTTTCTTCTCCTGCTAGCTTCTGGAGTGAAAGCGGTGTTTTTACCCGGAATGCATTACGCGAAATAAGTTCGTCTACTAGCCGCTATAGTACAGTAAAAATAGGGGTCGGACCCAAACATCCAAAAAAAAAAGCTAAACCTGGTGCAAATTGTTTATTACCCTCCCAATAAGAACAGGTAAAAAGTCCCACCCCATTGTGCGTCGGGTTTTGGAATGAAGGGCATCTAAAAATTGCAGTTTTGAGTATTTTTTCAGAATTTTTAGAATAAATTTAAAGTGAGAATATTATGTTATACTAAATTTAAAAGCATAAAATTAAAGGTGTTTGTCCCCCAAGAGGGATGACAAAACCCACAAATGCTACAAAACCCCCCTATCCCCGTAAAGCGAAGCAGTACCCCCCGAAACCCCCTCCATACGTTTCATATGGAAACATTATTTTATGCTAAGAAAATTGTTAGAAATCAAGTGTGTCCATTTTCCAAGAGCGATGGTGCACCTCCTCTCAAAGCTACAACACCCCCCTCCCCTCTGCCGAATAAAATAAATCCTCACAACCCCCCCCCCCCCCCCACCTTTTATTTCAAGTCGAAGTATTATTTCATGCAAATCTAAAATGCATAAATCAGGACTGTTCACCCCATAAGAACAGTAGCTCACGTCCCAAAACGAAATTATGTACTAAAATATTATCCTCCCCCCCCCCACCCCCTCTGATGGTGCACATTTGATTAAATGGCCAGAAAAATAACGCTGAACTGTTTTTTGCTTTCAAATGATTTCTCCTAAGCTTGAAACAAAAAGTCTTTGTTATCAAGATGTTTTTTGGAATCTAGATCCTCAGCAAGATCGTTATTGTTGCAGCTATGTCTAACAAAGTTTGTGCATATAATTGAGCACTTCAGTCTACTTTCAGACTTTTCAAACATTCACTATATCCAATGAACCCCTCAGAGCAAGCACAAGATTTGAGACGCAGAAAGTCTTCTAGAGCAGAAGGCTTAGCTGTTGTAATATGACTTCATTTATATTTCTGTGGTGCTTTCTTTACACCCATCAAAAATGACACTAGCTTTCCCATACTTACAAGTGACCTACACACTGCATTGCTGGCATATTTCCTTGAAACTTACATATCATTACCAAAAATATGTTCAAGCGGGTATCTTCCTTCTATTACATATGAGGCAGTGAGAAGCAAAGGGCAAAATTAAAAATTTGGAGATAACCAGTACAAATGGTTGGTGAACCTCTCCTATATCTTGGGGCAAGAAATGGTCCTAGTAGACCTGGTAGTTGCTTCTATACAGCATGATTTAGAAAAAAAAAACAATGAAAGTCTACCTAGGATCTTATCTTTAAACGCGTTTTATTCAAAACTTGAAAATGTCCACTTACATCCCTTTGCTTCTCACTGCCTCATATATCACACCAGCTGTTCGTTCTGTGATTTTGGATGAACCTTTTGCTTCAGATAATAGTACTTTAACGATACAGGATTTCTTTCCTTCTGAAACCAGATTCATCGAATACTGATGGAGGATCAGCGCATAACTCGTACCAGAAGTTTTTAGCAATTTGTTATTCCATCTTTACTGTTCATACCATTCGGTGTAAAAGATGGTTTGGGATTACACATCTTTACAGATAGTAACTACTCTCGTAACAGAAGCTAAAGACATAACTGCTTACCTCCTTTACAAAGAAATGCCACAAAATTGTTTGACTTCAATATGATTTGATGTTACTACCCGAACGTTAAAGGTCTTATCGCAACTCACCCTATCATCAGCGAGCAATACCCATACCAACTTGAGAGGGAAGAAACTTCTGGGGCTTTAGAAACGGATTGAGATTTCCAAACTGGGAGACAAAAAGGTGTAAATATTTAGCATTCTATTGATGTATTGCTCATTGCTCTCATCAAGACTTGTTCTATCGTTGAATCACTACAGATTCTAGACCACCTGAATTTGTCACTGCGTTAGATCGATGGATAGCTGATGTTTGATGTGATCAAATTTTTTTTATCGCATAATGTACTCAAAAGTTTCAGATAGAGTTGCAAGTATATGTCCGCATATTTAGCAAAATTCACATAACCAGCTGCGTAAAAGAGAGGTAGCTTGGTGTTTGCAAATGAGAACCCCCACCGACTTAGAGGGTGCAGAATTGCAGCATTGCCCGTCTCACTATTGGCAATTCCGGTTTGTCCCACCCTTATGGTGATGGCAAAAGATTGTAGAAAAGTTGAAGTAAGTTAATCAAGAAGAAGTAGGGAAACTTTGGTCAATTTGGACTTTTTTATGCTGCACAGGAATTTTTTTTTCCAGCGCTCTAAACAGTTTAATAACTCCAGTCACAAATAATTTGGTTACTGAGCTCGCTTAGATCTTTTAGAATTATCATTCTGACATTACCATATCATTGTGAGGCATTTTGTACTTCGGAAAAGTTTAAGTCAGGGAAATTTTTTCGTGAACTTCACTGCAAATGTGCACTCACTGTGATTTTGGAATGTAAATTCAGGGTCCCCCCCCTCAAAGCGATGGCGCACCCCTTAAGTGTGACGGAGTACCCATCAAGAATAAAAGTCCTCAATAAAGAAAATACCCCTTGAAAAAACTGCCCTAAAAATTCCAATGACGCAAAGCTGCTCCATGGACACCCCCCCCATTCCCCCCTACCCGCCTGTACACCCCGGTTAATTAGAATTTTTTTATGTGAGAGTTTATTGTTTTACTATTATAGAGTGGTTTCTGCGAGGTTTAAGAATTTTTTTCAAGTAATAGAATTTTTTTTTATTTAAATAGAGGATTATTTCGTCTCCCCCCCCCCTTCCCCCCAAAACCCGACGCGCAAAGTGCTGGGACTTTTTACCCCTTCTTGCTGGAAGGGTAAGAAGTAATTTGCAACAGGTTTCACTTTTTTTTTTTTTTTGGATGTTTGGGTTTGGCCATTTTTTGGCCTAATTTTACTGTACTACTAAGGATGCTGGGTAAAAACCGCTTTCTCTGGTATAATGGGAGAACCTCTTTTTGCATAGAAACGGGGAATTTTTTAACCGGGTTTTTTGCGGAGCCAGAGCGGGGATTTACCGGGTCGAAAAGTAAGTTGTGAAGGCGGCTAACTTTCATCCCTTCAGCGGGTCGATAAAATGAGTGCGAAGCGTGCTTTAGAACTAATGACTAGTATGGATGGGGACTTTTACTATTTATTATAATCTAATCTGGACTTTAGATTTGGTGATAACGTTGTAAAAAAATGGTTGACGCTGATGTGGGCTTTGAGGAACTGACGTCGTTATTCTAATGCAGACTTTTCTCGGTGAACTTATTCACAAGGGAATTTTCTGAAACTTATTGTTCCAATTCTGATGAAGATTAATAGAGAGAATGCTGAATTGCTGATGTTATTTGAAATTTTTACCTCATTCTGAAAGGGATTTTTAGAACTAGTTTCCTTATTCAGATATTTTTAGAGAGATTGTAGGCGTTAGTTGAAAACTACCCCTTATTCTAGGATAGATATTTAGAAGTAGATATCCTTTTTAAAAGAAATAACGAAAGAATAAAAATAATTTTAAGGATTGTTTTTCTTTTCTTAATGCCGAGTTAGGGGGATTAATAGGAGCATTTTGGTGCTATTGTTCTTACTCTGATAGGAATCTTTAAGGACTGTTGTCCTCATACAGTAAAGGATTTTTAGGGACTAGAGACTGTACTGGGGATTTTGGGGAGCTGTTCTTTAAATTTTAATGAGGATTCAAATGGTCTGTTGACACTATTGAGGGACTGTTGCCTTTTTTCAAATAATTCTTTCTATATTTATCCTCATTCATTCGGGTATTATGATTTTCAAGGGAATCTAAATTTTATTAACGAACTTTTCTCATTTAAATGGGAATTTTTAGGGACTAAGGCCCAAATTTTAACGAAATTTTAAAGAACTGTTGCCATTATTCTGACGGGAAATTTTACAGTATATATTTTTTTTCTTTTATTTAACGCTGATTGTTGAACATGCGTCTCTTGACGTAACTTTTATTTTCGAACAGACCGTGCCTTCGAACGGACCTTTTTTTCTTTCTTTTAAAACTTCAATGTTGTTCTATAGAATTAATTTTCACATACATTCGCTAAAAAATCTTTCACATCTTATTATTACCTAAAAATTGAAAACTCTGGTTTTTCTACACAAAATTATTATTATTATTTTTTTTTACGTTTCTTAGTTAACTAGAACATGAGTAATATGCGTTTTTGCCTGATTTTTTGAAGCTTTTAAATTTATATTAGATCAAATAGTAATTTAAAAAACTAACAAATTGTTCCACCACAAGATAAAATGTAAATTAATCCTCAGCACGTCCCTGAGCGTTATATATCTCAAGTCAGGGGTGGCAAATACAGTGGTCGAGAGGGGCCGGTCGCACCCCCAAATTTTTTGAGAGGAGTGATAAAAAACGAGCAAATTCAATAAAACAAATCTTGCTGTTTCTCCGTAATGGTTGAAGAAACTCGACATATTTTCAGACATGAGCAAGTGTTTTCCGTGTTTTCAAATAATTAGAAATTCATCAAGCCTTTACCGACCTTTTCAGAACGGAAAAAACTGATAAAGGATCATGGTTAATTTCAACTAAAGACGTAAACCTCATATAGGCTAAATATTTCATTCTTGTATGCTCTGTGTAACGACGGTTATGAGAGATTCGTGCAGTGGTGTGGCCGCATGATTTTCACTAAATGCCTTGGTATTTTACATTCATTATTACGCTCATATTTTAAGTGTGTCTATTTAATGAGTGTTCATCACTTTATTCTGGTAGAAACACATTTCAACTGCTCATTGCATTTTATACTTTCATAGATACGTATTAAAAATAAAAGCTGTTTTTGAAAAAAATATCTCCCCATCAACAAATATCTTTTCTGTGGGCTCTTCAACAATGCAATCTCAGGGGGACACAAGAAGGTCTTCAAGAGACAATACAAGATGGTTTTCTAAACCTTAAAAACCCTTTTCGATAATTTCAAAGCAGTGGTTTTGGAAAACAACGCTTTCAATAATGAAGAAGTTAATGTCCTTTAACATGTCTTAATATGAATTTTTATTCGTTTTGTTTGTATTGCGGAGAGTTTTTGAACAATGCTTTACTCTATCAAAACATCTTCAATCATAACCTTAATTTTTGGACTGTTCAAGCTTCAGTTTAAGCTACAATTGAAACTATTAATAAATTTCACGTGGATGTGTATTTGAACCAAGCGTTGATCTTTTAAAAAAAAAAAAATCTTACTCCAGAGAATTTTTAATAGGTGCAAAGAATATTCAAATGAATTTAGAAGAGGTGACCAAAATGCACATGATGATGTAAAGTCAAACCTTGATTTAACGTATTGTCTAAAATAATAGATTCAGTTTCTAATGAAATTAACACAAGATTTGATGATAAATAGTTTCCTGTATTGTAGGCTCTGTATTATCTGGATTGGATGTTGAAAACAAAAAATAAATTGTTTTAATTATGTGTAAAATTTATAGCTTGAGGCAAGAAGAATTGTTTAGAGACTAGCCTAGAATAGATCGTTCAATGAAGAAAAATGAAGATCATCATAATTTTTAAAGTTATCTGGGTGATTTTGAAGAGCAAGATGTGAAAGGTGTGTTTTCATACGTAACTTTGCTACTTCAATTATTTTTCAACTATTCCAATCAGTTAGTTCAGTTCGTAGAAAAGAATCATTTTCGTGTTTCAGAAGTTTAGAGAATTATTTTCGAAGCACAATCGGGAAAAAAAACTTAGCTGAAAAAAGAGCATGACACTTGGCATTGCTGGATTAGTAACAAGATTTCCTGTTCTTCCATGTTTTAAAAATCAATCATCAAAACTTTGTCAAAAGGTGAAAACTGTAGTTCCAAAACACTTGGTACGATAACATATTCTAAAACGAACTACAAATTTTGTCATAAAAATTTAAATTGTTTTTGAACACTTATTTTTATTAATTCTAAACCCATATCATGATTACTTGCTGTTAGCCAATGTGTGTTTTGGTTCCATACTGAGGTAATTCATATTTAAGGAACTCGAACCCCCAAATGAAATGCTGAAATGCCGCCCCTGTCTCAAGTGGCCATTTTTCTCGTACTGACCGTTACTTTTCCCTATAAAGCTACATATTACCACCCTACAGTCCAAATAATTATCAACTTTCAAACAGAATTTTTTTTTTACTTGCTTACGTTATCTTTACTGTGCACTTCATTATAAACTACATTGTGTTAAAAAAGTAATTCCCGTTCTATTCTTTTTTTATTTCAGGGTGCTTCAGGGATGGCATTGGATCGTATGACGGAATGTTCTACATAATGGGTGGTCTTTCCGTTTTCACTGGAATTCTATGGATATTTGAACCTTTGATAATCAAATTAAGCAGCAAACACGGGGAAACTGCAAACAATGACTGTTTCTATTGAAAAATATAGCAAAAAAATTTTTACTGAATGAAAAAAAAATTAAAAAAAAAATTAAATTACAATCAGAAAGGCAATGTAAAATGCTTTACAAATTCTATGCTAACGAAGCTACCCTTAAAACTACTTTATGGGTTTTAGATATCTCTTGAAATTCTAAGCAAATTTAGAATTGAAGCTGCTACTGCAAAAGATTACAGGGGGTGCTGAAGCTGGTAATTTTTATTAAAAAAAACCCACCTTTTCATTGTGTACCGTTCTCCAGGAGCAACATGCCAGGTGGATACCATAGATTCTGTACAGATGTAAAGCTTGATTATGGAGAGATAGCGTATAACCTTCGAACGGAAACATCATTTGTAATAGGTTTTTGTTATTATTTTGTAATTGATCAGCGTGAAATATTCTTAGTATTTGGTGCTTTGTAGTTGATTCTACCTAGTACAAAAGATACAAATGACGTTTTCGCTTCAAGGTCATCCAACATCTCTCCGTGGTCAAGCCTTAAATGTTTCGTAATCAGTTCCGACTTGCAGCAAGAAAAGGGAAAGACCTGTATCTTCATCGTGAAAGAATATCTGAAAGCCTCATTTACAGCACCCCCACCTGCGCCCGCAGCGATGACTGATTCGAAATTTCTTCAGCATGTTGTAGCATACAAAGACGGAAATAAAGAAATAGCAACTGTGGTCACAAACAAACTACATTTTTCGTCTCTCAGCGCGCATTTCTCAGCACTAACTATATTTGATTCAGATATTTTAGTGGCAGAAAAGCGAAAGATGGTAAATGCTCTTCATGAAAGAGATAGGAAGGATATATCACTGAACCTCGTAGACTGCAAAAGGAGGAAGGAAATTGAAGTATTGACGACTAAACATTATGCAGTTTTTTTGACGAAAAAGGCAGATAGGTATTTAACTTTCTATGCACCGTGCTACCCGCACGGCTTTGCACGTAGTAGAAAATTAAAAGGTCATTTGGTTCGCCTGTATATTAATGGATGATGAATTTCTCACCAATATGCTTTGTTAATTTAAACCGCCCATGTAATGGGCCTAAGTTATGATTCTTTACTCGTCCTTGTTATGATAATTTAATCTTCCATTTTATGATAATTCGCTCGGTAAAATGTTCTTGAAATTGGAATAGAAAAAGAATAAAATCGAATTTTCGAAAAATCGCTTCAAGGTGTTCACCGCTATGCTACGAACTAATTTTGTGCCAAATTTCATGAAAATCGGCCGAATGGTCGAGGCGCTATGCGCATAACAGAGATCCAGATATCCAGACACAGACTTTATTATTAGTAAAGATTAACCAGAGGTTCCTGCATATTGATCCTGATCGCAAGGAACTTCACAATAGCTATCAGCGCGCCTTCGAAGAGCAAAGGAACTGAGACTTTTGTTCTACAATGCTGAGCACGGAGTGACCTTAAATCAAAGCATTTGCTAAGGGATCGCCAAGGGCAGTATCTTCTTCAAATGGTCCAGGAACATCGAACGAAATGCCGAGCTTACAAGAAAATTACACTAAAAATTTAATTTCAGGTCTAATGCGTGAGTTATAATACATTTTGTAAAGTTGATTTGTTGTTCATATCTTCTTCGGATTTAGTATAAGCTTTTCGTATTTTTCAGTACTTGATTTGTTTTTCATATTTTTCTGGTATTTGACTTGTAAATTCACATGATTTTTGTAATTCCATAATTTCTTTTCCCCAGATACAAAAAAAGAAAATTTAATAACTTTACTATTAAATGTACATTATTGTGCATTTTTGCCAAATGAAGTTTTAATGCCGCTAAGCGGCCTTTCATATTAATATATTTTACTTAAAGTTTACAAATTTTTATTTTATACAGTGGTATTAAAGAATAAAGTAAGATCGACGATTTTTTAAAATGCTTTTCCATAGATTTCTGAAGCACTTTACTGTCTATAAATGTCACACTTGCTTTCAATGTTTTTGAAACCCCGCCCCTCCTTTGTTACAAAGTTTCACACTTCACCAAAAACCCTTCCCCCCTTTGACACATGTCACGCAACTTTTCATAAACATATTCTTATGAAAAAAGGCGTGACGTCACACTTCTTGTTTCCTCCTCTCTCCCCCTTGTCACAAGCTGTCACAGTTATACAAAATGCCTCCTCCCGAAACGTGACACTTGTGGACAACCGGAAGGTTTTCGACTTTGTTGTTTTCAAATGTACTATAGTCGATCCTTGGTAATGATAGGAAGAGAAGAGGGTTGGGGGTGCTCTTCCGTCTATGTTTGGAAATTGAAACGCTAAAAACCTAATTAAAATCAAATGTTTCACAAAGGGCATACACGCCTTTTTAAGATGACCTTTTGGGATGTTACAGGGAGGAGAAATTTGAGGGCGTACTAACTGGAACTCTTGAGACTTTTAGTCCTTAAAAAGCCATCTTTACAATCTTTGGTAATGTTTGCTGGGTAAAGAGGTTCTGAAGCGCTCCCCCGGCCATTCTTTGGAATCGAAATTTTAAAAATGAAATTGTAGAATAAATACGATTACGTTAGGAAAAGGCGAGATGAGGGAACACCGCCGTAATTTTTTTGAATTTGTAGCTGTAAAAACGCAGTTTTGAACGAACTGTTGAAAGAAATTCAGAAGCCTACTACCGAAACAGTTTCGAAGTTGATGTCTCAAAAAGCGTAATTGTAGGCCATATTTGGTACCATTAAGAAGAAGCTCCATAACCCTTATTTTATAACTTTTAAGAGTCTTTTTTTTAAAGCTAGACCAAGTGAATGGAGGCCTGATAGTTGACAGCTTGAATTTTCCTGAAAATTTCAGGATATTTAACCAGTATTGTGATAAGAAAAAGTGAAGCTTCTTTCCTCTCTAATTTGACTTGTTGGCCCTCGAGTGGAGGTCAAAGCTTAAGGTCGTGAGAAAAAAGAGCTAAATTTATGATTGCTTTGCTTCAAAAGCAATAAGTTAAACAAGCCGGTTCTTTTAAATAACGATAATACTTGATACTAGGTACATTCTGGTGTAAATATTTTGGTGAACCACTCTTGAGTCTAAGGGCAAAGGTCAAATGAGGTAATGAAAAGAAAAGGGATGCAAGTAGTAAAATTAAAAATTTGGAGATAACCAGTACAAATGGTAGGTGAACCACTCCTCTGTATTGGGGCAAGAGATAGTACTAGTAGCATTGGTAGGTGCTGCTGTACAGCATGATTTAGAAAACAAGTTCAACGAAAGCCTACCTAGGATCTGATCTTTAAACGCGTTTTACTCAAAACTTGAAAATGTCCACTACATCCCTTTGCATCTCTCTTGCTCAATCTGCCTCATGAGACAACAATCTGCCTCATGAAAACAAACATACAGAGACAGACATGTTGAGACGTAGAAAAACATATGCGAACGCAAAGAGAGACAAATACAAGTATAGACAGACAAACATACAAGAACGTAGCCTGAGACAAAGACAAATATAAGCTGAAAAACTTAAAGGAGAAAGCAAAAACATACAAGGAGGAAACAATGAGACAGGGACAAACATATAGAGACGTAAGCAGAGACACCTAAAGACACAGACAAACATAGAAACACACAGATACACTTAGACATACAGAGACGGACAAAAAGAAACATTGACAAATATATAAAGATGTAAACAGAGAAAAATAAAAACATAGACAGACAAACGAAAAAAAACACAAACACAGACATACAGAGACAGACATATAGAGACGTAGATAAACATATGCAGACGTAGACACACATACACAGACTTAGACAAACATATACAGACGTAAAGAAAAATATAAGAACATTAACAGAGACAAACACAGATATAGACAGACAAACATATATGAACGTAAACATAGGCAGACAAACATGAAAATCGGAAAACAAACATACAGAAGCTGACATATAGAGACGTAGACAAACATATAAAGTCGAAGACAAACATGTAAGAACGCAAGTACATTCAAACACAAACATCGACAGACAAATATATAAGAACACAAATAGAGAAAAACACAAACACAGGCTCACAAATATATAGGGACGGACCCATAGAGACAGGGACAATTATATAGAAACGTAAACAGAGACAACTACAAACATAGACCGACACATATGAAACACAATTGCAAACAGACAAAGACATGTAGCGACGTGGACAAACATATAAAGACGTAAACAGAGACAAAGACAAATATAGACAAAAACAAACATAAAAGGACGTAAACAGAAAGAAACACAAACACAGGCAGACAAACATAAAATACAAAAATACAGAGACAGACAAATAGAGACGTAGACAAACATACATAGACGAAAAGAGAGACAAACACATACACACACTTAGACACACAGAGACGGACATAAAGAAACGTTGACAAATATATAGAGACGTAAACAGAGACAACTACAAGCATAGACAGACACACATATAAAACACAGACAGAGGCAGACATATAGAGACGTGGACAAACATGTAAAGACATAGACAGAGACAAACAAAAACAAAGACAGACAAACATAAAAGAGAAAAGAAAAACATACAGGGACGGACACATTGAGACAGGGACAAACATATAAAGACGTAAACTAAGACAAACACAAACATAGACAGACAAACATAAAAGAGAAAAGAAAAACACACAGGGACGGACACATTGAGACATAGAGACTTAAACAGAGACAACTACAAACATAGACAGACAAACATATAAAACACAAACACAAACAGACAGAGACAGACATATAGAGACGTGGACAAACATGAAAAAACGTAAACAGAGAACAACACAAACATAGACAGACAAACATAAAAACTACAAACACAGACATAAAGAGACAGACATATAGAGACGTAGACAAACATATAGAGACTTAGACAAACATATACAGTCGAAGACAAACATATAAGAACGCAAACAGAGACAAACACAAACAGAGACAGACAAACTAATAAGAACGTAAATAGAGACAAACACAAACATAGACAGACGCACATGAAAAATAAAAAAAAACATACAGAGTCAGACATATAGAGACGTAGACAAACATATAGAGACGTAGACAAACATATAGAGACGTAGATAAACATATAGAGACGTAGACAAACATATAAAGACGTAGACAAACACAGACAAACGCAGACAAACATATACAGACGTAGAAAAACATATGCGAACGCAAACAGAGACAAACACAAACATAGACAGACAAATATATAAAAACGTAAACAGAGGCAAACACAAACATAGACAGACAAACATAAAAGAGAAAACAAAAACATACAGGGACAGACACATTGAGACAGGGACAAATATATAGAGACGCAAACAAAGACAACTACAAACATAGACAGACATACATATAAAATACAAACACAAACAGACAGAGACAGACGAATAGAGACGTGGACAAACATATAGAGACGTAAACAGAGACAACAACAAACATAGACAGACACACATATAAAACACAGACAGAGACAGGCATATAGAGACGTGGAAAAATATATAAAGACATAAAAAGAGACAAAAAAAAAACAAAGACAGACAAACATAAAAGAGAAAAGAAAAACGTACAGGGACGGACACATTGAGACAGGGACAAACACATAGAGACTTAGACAGAGACAACTACAAACATAGACAGACAAGCATATAAAACACAAACAGACAGACATATAGAGACGTGGACAGACATATAAAGACGTAAACACAGACAATGACAAACATAGACAGACAAATATAAAAGAGAAAACAAAAACATACAGGGACGGACACATTGAGACAGGGACAAACATTTAAAGACTTAGACTGAGACAACTACAAACATATAAAACACAAACACAAACAGACAGAGACAGACATATAGAGACGTGGACAAACATATAAAGACATAAACAGAGACAAACAAAAACAAAGACAGACAAACATAAAAGAGAAAACAAAAACATACAGGGACGGACACATTGAGACAGGGACAAACATATAAAAGACTTAGACAGAGACAACTACACACATATAAAACGCAAACACAAACAGACAGAGACAGACATATAGAGACGTTGACAAACATATAAAGACGTAAACAGAGACAAACATAAACAACATGAACATAGACGGACAAACATAAAAGAGAAAACAACATACAGGGACGGACACATTGAGACAGGACAAACATATAGAGACGTAAACAGAGACAACTACAAACATAGACATACACACATGTAAAACACAATTACAAACAGACAGAGACAGACATATAGAGACGTGAACAATTATATAAAGACGTAAACAGTGACAAAGACAAACACAGAGAGACAAACATTAAGTACACAAACACAGATATCAGAGACAGACATATAGAGACGCAGAAAAACAAATACAGACGTAGACATATATATATAAACGTAAACAGAGACAACTACAAACTAGACAGAAAAACATAAAAAAGACAAACAAAAATGTAGCGACAAATTGTGTTGACATTTTCTGCCTGCTGTGTTACACACCCAATTAATTTGATTAAGGAGGTTAAATGTGATTAGAATTTCAACTTTAGGTCAATTTACCAAGCATTATTCCTAAAAATGCAAGAACTGTCTGTATTTTTTTTTTTTTTATCTTAGAAAAATTTATGATTTTTTTAAAAGCAAAATCTCTGTCTGTTATACCCTCTGTTATGCTAAAAAATCTGGAAAAACATTGGGTTGTTTCCTTCAGTCAAAGTTACTACTTTTAGTCACTGAAATCGATAGAATAAGCAAAAAAAAAAAAAAAAAACATGGACCCTGAAAATACTTTCATTTTCCCAACATGAAAGTATATATTATTATTAGTATAGTTATTTTTTAAAATGTCCAATTTTTCAAACAAGGCGTGATCTTTATGACGTCAAAAATGATGCACTTTTGCGCATTTTTCAACTGCATTTACACGTTATGATAATCAAGAAGGGAATTCAATTGCGCTCTACGCTTGCTATTAACCATATCGTGGCCAATACACGTGAGTAAAGATGCGAATTAAATATTTCGCTCAGTTAAA
Organism: Uloborus diversus; assembly: GCF_026930045.1. Classification (NCBI taxonomy): domain Eukaryota; kingdom Metazoa; phylum Arthropoda; class Arachnida; order Araneae; family Uloboridae; genus Uloborus; species Uloborus diversus. The sequence goes on along the minus strand of NC_072737.1, from coordinate 158,229,083 downwards.
TGGTAACAGTGAATGGCATTTCATCATTTTAACGTCATTGGCAGAAGCGTTAATAATGAAAACACACCGATTAAAGTAATTTTTTAAAAATATTAATCTTAAATTATTTTAAAAATGGTCAGATCCTGTGTTTTTAAGCATGCTCTTTTAGAAAAAAATACTTTTAAAATTTTGGAAACGACCCCATTCTCAATTAAGTACAGTACCAGTTGTACCTCTTGGACAAACATTTGAAGCAATGAGTCATTTTATGTTTCTGTGGACGCAACTTCTTTGTTTTCGCAGGTGTAGAAAACTTTTTTTTATTGTATTCTTCACGTGATAACATTTCTAAAACTAACTGCTAATCTAAATCTAACTATTATGAACCATTGTATGAACATTCAAGTAAATTTATGACAATGTTTACATTTTTTTATTAAATTCAAAATTCTTTATTCTTGCGAATTAGCTCTAAAGAAGACGATGGGGCACTTGTAAACACAACATTTATAGGAGCACAAGTGAACAGTTCCCGTAGTCGCTCTCCTTAATATTATTATTATTGTAGGATATTGTAGGTGTTAAAAAATATGTAAATATTTATAATTGTTATTTTCCTACAATCAGTTTGTAAATTGATTGTCAACTGTTTTTAATATTAATAAACATAAAAAAAATAAATATTTATTTTTTTTTTAATTTTTTCCTTACTAAATATTTGATCCATAATTGTGTTATATAATACTTACAGGAAATAAAAAGACACAAAATATTTTCATTTAATTAAAAACTGAAGTTCAAAATCATTTTAAAATACATTATTAAGCAATGTATGAAGTTTAAAAGCAAAATATATGTAGAGTAACCCTTACATAAAAAATTCATTTTTTCTATGTTGTAATATAAATCTTCGTCTAGTCTATTAAGTGATATGAACAGGTTACGAGACCTCAGAATTTGATAGTGCACAGTTATATATTCGGGAAAAATATTTTCTTAGTGAAACAATAACTGTACAATTGAAACTGACGCAGTATAGATTACAAACTAATATACCGTATCATTATTTTATATCGTATCATGATTTCTGCTTTTAGAATTTAAACTTCTTGTTTGGCAACACCTGCAGTAGTTTTGTTAAGCTTCCGTTCTTGTAAATTAAGGTTTATTCTTTTTATCTAGTGTTCGCCAATGTTCGATTCATGAAATAATTTTCAGATAGAGTATTTTATCTTAAGCAGTACTGCGTTATTATTCCACAAGTTATTATACAAACCTTTTTATTTAGGTATATGTTTCATATTGAAGAATTTTAATTTTTTAAAGTATGATGCTTCTACTGCATTTTTTACCTGTGTTCATATGTGCTCCATGCCTGTTCACATGTATTCCCCTCTAGGGGCACATGTGAACAATAGCAGTATTTTTTTTTTTTTTTTAAGATACCATAAAAAAATAATTTTTTTAAAACTTCTCAAAAAAAAAAAAATCCATGACACAAAGAAAAGTGTATTCAATCATTGGGACACTTTGCGTTAAGAAATTGATAATATTTTTTGAAAATCAAAGAAATGAAAAAAATTGTTCACATGTGTCCCCTTTTCCCCTATATATGACATAACGGGACATTAATGGAACTGCCATTCAGGCTCTGATATCAAGCGCAAAAGAAAGTTTCAGAAATTAATCGTATTTAGTGCTTGATAAGATACGTACGTTTAAAATATAACAGGAATTTTAAAATTGGCTTTAGCTTACCTTTAATAAAACTTTCTAAAGCCGATATGATGGAAAAATTCATCAACCAACATTTCCACTTTTTTGCAGAATATTATTGCCAGAGGACTCACTTTATTCCTACTCACTTTTAATAACTTATCTCACCGTTCAATGTATGCTTGTCCAAAAGCTATAAGAATAAAATACATTTCTAAAGGAAAAAATTTACTCGCTTTGGTTTAAGTTTTCATGGATGGCCTAAAAGTAACAAAAAAGAAAAAGATATCCCTGATTATAAAATAGATTTTTGCGAAATTTAAGTTTAGAAAAAACCGTACTAAACAGTTACATTATATTTACCGAAAGTACAAATTTACTAAATGTGAAAGGTGGGGCAGACATTTAATCGATAAAATACTTCAATTATATACAATTTGTCACGCCGGATTTTTTCTTTAAAGCTAAGTATTTTGCGCAGATGATAAGTTAATTCCAATTCCTTTGGCGGACATACTCGGCCCAGAACAAAAACCAACAAATCCTATTACTGACATAACAAGTGGAAAAAGCTTGGAACTACAATGCAAAACTTTTGTATAACCTTACTCCATAAAATCGGTGGCAGTTTAGCTGCCTACACTGCTCTGGAGTAACCTAACTGATATAACTGGTGTAAAGTTACACATTGTTTGTGGAAGGTTACACCATGCTAATATAACTACAGTGTAACGTCTCGCTAACTTCTGCGTAAAGCTTAGGTTTCTTAGGAGCGAATCGCCGATCTTCGACGTCGCTCCTCGCCGTAAAAGTCAAGTGGATTCCGACGTGGCCATTTACGACGTCAATTTAGCTCGGGCGCGCATGCGAAGAAGAATCAAGTTTTCGCCTCAGCGAGGAGCGACGCCGACGCTAGGCGTGTTCACTCCTAGGAAACCAAGACTTAAGGTAAATCCAGAATTTTCTGTATGCCTACAGAGAAATTGCTTGAAAGGTGGTTTCAGATTAGCAAAAATTAAGCTTTCATCTGACTTTCTTGCACGGGGACACATTTTTAATTGTAAGTAGACTTATACTTCAAGTTAACTATTCGATGGTTTAAATTATTCAAACACATTAAGTGATCAAGTATTAATGTCCTTCTATACGTTTCAAATTGAAAGTACAAAAATAAACTAGTAGGTTACAATACTTGAAATTTCGTTATAGCAATATTACAAAAAAATTAAAAGTCATCCTAGAAGCAAACCCCTTCACAGCTCTTTTGCTTTTAACTATTCGTTTATTCAATATTTATTAAGTTCATGCTTTTTCACCAACAAATACACGAATTATTTATTTATTTTAATATACAAACAACGCATTTTTATTGCACTAAGTGAAGAAATAACCTGAGTGGTGTCCGAACATAGACGCCACTCTCACACTCGGGTCGCAAAGCAAGAGCTGTTTACCGCTCGGTCACTAAGGCCGGGTTTCTTCTCGCTAATAAGAGTTTACCTGCTCAGCGCCGATTTTCATTTGCTTCGAATTCTACTGAAGTCATAGCGAAAGGTTCCTCAAAATGATACTACACATTTCAGAATTTGTGCAACGTCACACACATCAATACTGATAACCTTACACATTTTTTATAGTGTTCCTGCTGTGGTTATTCAATAACTATCTCTCTCTCGTGGTGAAAATTATAACTTATGTCTCATAAACTATCGAAAAGAGATTAATAGGAGGGATAGAGAGGAATTGTAACAAAAACCTGTTTCTACGGCTACATAAAATAGTTAGATGTATTATATTTTCAACCATTTTGCCCCTCCCCCTTCCGAAATTATCGTCCAAACTCTGCTATCAAAAATCTACTTCGTGTTGTAAAATGTTGAGTTGATTGTTTGTAAGCTAATAGTTTGTTGAAGAGAGAGTTTTTCAGCATCACTTGTACAAGAAATGCTATCTTTTTCAAGTACACTGTTAAAAGTACAGGTTGCATGTGACTCCTTTCAGGGGTGAAATGCTTGTAGCACCAGCAGCACAAAATAGGGAGCCAAAAGGGCACCTTTAACTAGGGTGAAAAGTTGCTATTTTATGAAGAGAAATAAAATAACGTAGTTTTTAATAGAATCAAAAGTTTTTACTGTAGAGAAATGACAATTTCAATTTTATAGAACACCTCGTCTCTGTCAGCAAAGAACTTAATTAGTGCCGTTTTCTGCCTTGGGAAGATAAATCTGCAATTTTTCTTTTGTCTTTTTTTTTTTTTTTTTTTTTTTTTTGCATGTTTTTCATCTACACAGGCCTCAAACAGTAAAGAAACAACATGGTTTTCGAAGCTTCTATGCTGTTTGTTCACAGACGAGTCCTGATTTACATTGGAGAGTGATTCAGGGCGTCCACTGATGCGGACGGAACAGCGCACTAGGTACTATCAATCCAACACTGTTAAGGACACAGTTATAGAGGTGGTGTAATCACATGGTTTGGGCAGGGATCTCTCGCTCGGTGGCCACACTGACCTGCATGTATTCTATGGGGAAACTCCGACTGGTCTGAGATATCGGGATGATATCCTTGATCCATATGTTTACCCATATGCTGGTGCTATTGGTAATAACTTCATTCTGAAGGATGATAATGCACGACCTCACCGAGCTCGGATTATTGCGGAGTATCTTGAGGATCATGGTTTAGAACGAATAGAATGACCAGCTCAATCTCCAGACCGGAATCCGATAGAACATCTTTGGGACTATCTAGGCAGACTGGTTGCTGCTTTAAATCCTCCTCCAAGGTTTCTATTCTGGTGTCCGACAGCTTAATAAACAGCATGGAAAATTGATGCCGGCAATGCATTAGAGTTAGGGGGGACGCATTCCTTATTAGAATCCATTTTTGTATTGTTTCTATGACATTTTACTACATAACACTGCGATGTGCTGTTTTCCGCAAAGATTGCTTTTTTGTGTTATAAATCGTTTTTGCAATACACTTATGCAAATATCTATGATGCATTCAATAAAAAAGTGTTTAATGCACATATCCTCCAAAAATTTTTTGTTTCTACATTCATTCATTTGCAAATAAGACGCAAAAAACCGGTTGTACCTTGACTTTTTGAGGCCAGTGTATTTCACTTAAACTTCAGACCTCCTACAGAAAAGACAGTTGCATCAACTTTTCGAAAAAGTTGCCTGTCAACGAGTTGACTGACATTTTTCGTTCTGTGTACACGAAAATGTTTAGTTGAATCAACTTTTCGAAAGAAAAGGAAACAAAATAAAAATGATTGCTTGCCTCACACTGCTGTACAAACTCGAATTTATTCGAGCAGCTGCTCTACAACGCTGATGGAACTGAACCTTGTTGATTCCTCAACTAGTTTACCTCATGTGTAGAGTGAACGCTTGGCAATGTCCTTACAGTTGATACTACTCATAGGGATGAGAATAGTAGCGACACATGTGCCAGGCGTATCTGACGAGTTGACTATCGTGTGAAAGATGCCAAGCGATTTCTTCTCTCTTATGGTTGCACTTTCTGATAACCGCTCGTTTAAAAGTTTATTCAACCAAGTTGCCTCGTGTGAAGGGAGCTTTATTGTTCAAACTTGCGTATTTGGTTTGCACTAAAAATAATCGTTCAAGCTTCGTTTCTGCAGAAACTGCCGTTCACCTGCACACGGCAGTTTTGATGTCTACATTTTAAATGGATTTGATAATTATGCTTCCTTAACTATTTACTCAATGACTTTTCAATCGTTTAGAAGTGTTTTATTTATTTATTTTTTCGTTTCATACCAACAAACGCAAGGAAACTAGTGTCGGACCCGCTTAATCGGGTAACGGATAAACGAATACCCCGCTTATATATGACTAAAACATCCCAGAACCAAATACTTCCCCATAGACACAATGTTAAAGATCCCCGCTTAATCGAATAATTTCCCCGGGTAATCGAATAATATCGATCAGCTTTCGCAAATATTTTTGCTGAGAAAAATTTTTAATAAATTAAGTAAGAGCAAAAATCGACGTAAAAATATAAATTAATATTTTTCGCCGACAACGGGCGAGAAAAACATCATTCATATTCCATCAAAGCAATTCCACTAGTCTATAAAATTTCTTTTTTTTTTTTCTTTGCCATTACAAAAAAAAAAAAGACAGCGCAGTTGATAATTAAATTAAATAACACGAAGAAAAATACACATTTTAGACGATAGTAAAGTGATAAATATTAAATGTAAAACACGGTAGAAGAGGAGGAGCAAAAGGGAATCAGAAAAGTGTTCCTAAAATAACCTTGAACAAGGTTATTTTTGAAAAAACAATGTGCTCAAAAAAGCGCCAAAATAAAAATTTCATAACTCTAGTTGTGAGTTACTTTTTATAATTTTCATACGTGCTTGTAATTGTAATATACGTGTAAACTGATTATTAAACTATTTTGTTGTTTATTCAAGTAATTTCAAAAAACTTTTTAGCAATAATATGAAAAGCTTCCTTTGTATAGCTGTTGATTTCGTATTATTACGTTTTAAGACAAATGTCGCTAATTTAGAAAGGTAAGAAATATTTCTCCCCTTAATCAAATACCCCGCTTGATCGAATAATACACTGGTGTGCAAAAACTAAGGACGAAGTCGAAAAATTAGCATATTAGCTGAACGAAGAGGCAGAGCGGACAGAAAGACCAATCAGGAGATTAGTAAGGTGATGTACGGTAGCACATGCGCAGATATGCAGGGGCAGTCGTAATGGCGGAGTGTGAGTTGTATAAAGCATGTTGTCAGTGTAAGATCAGTATTTCTGGCAAAGAGATTGCACACCGTATAGCAGTTAAAATCACACCGAGTTGCTGCCGCAGCGAGAAATGGCGAATGATCAATCTGTTAGACGACATCTGGATGCTTTTACCCGAGGTCGAATCATTGAGAAGTTGGAGGAAGGCCGCAGTGTGACAAGTGTGGCTGCAGAGTTCGGAATTGCTCACAGCATCGTTTCACGACTTTGGAGACAATTCCAAACTACAGGAACAGCTATCCGGGGGTTCAGTAATGGTCGTCCACGAGGAACCACACCCGCAGATGACCGGTATATTGTCTTACAGGCCAGAAGAAACAGGCGACAGACAGCGGGAGAAATCGCTAGACACACGACACAGGCGACTGGACGACCGATATCGCGTTTTACCGTGGCCAGAAGACTGCACGGTGGTGGTCTGTTTGCACGACGCCCTATACGGTGTGTACCTCTAACGCCTGCCCATCGGAGAAGGCGTTCTCTGTGGTGCCGGGGACACCGGAATTGGAGAGACAATGAATGGGGACGAGTACTCTTTACAGATGAGAGCAGATTCAGTCTGAGTAGCGATTTCCATCGCATACTCATCTGGAGAGAGCGGGGAAGCTGCAATCATCCCTCGAACATCATTGAAAGGGACAGGTATGGAGGTCGCGGTGTTCTCGTTTGGGGAGGCATCATGCTTGGCAGTCGTACAGACCTTCACATCTTCGACGCAGGTTCAGTCAACGGGACCCGTTATTGTAACGAGATTCTTCTTCCATATGTGCGTCTTTTTAGAGGCGCTCTGGGTCCGCAGTTCCTTTTCATGGACGACAATGCACCATGTCATCGCACAGTAGCTGCCGAACAGCTCTTAGAGAGTGAGGATATTGAACGTATGGATTCGCCGGCACGATCTCCGGATCTCAATCCCATCGAGCATGTATGGGATTTTCTAGGCAGACGCTTGGCAGCTCGTACCTTACCACCAGCAACGATTCGGGAGCTTCGATTGGCGCTGCAAGACGAATGGGCAGCAGTGCCTCAATAACTCATTGACACCCTCATTCTCAGCATGGGCAGACGCTGTGAAACCTGCCTAGCAGTTGGAGGAGATCATATCCCCTACTAAACACCGGATGTTTCTTGCTGGACACCCATCACAGAGATGTTTCGGCCTTCAGTCGCATTGCGCTCCATGCTACTTTTTCAATAAAGCTTCTTTTTATCCCTCTGATTTCTCTTTTAGTAAGTGTTGCTTACATTACACATGTCCTTACGGATTGGGGATCTAACGGTATTGAATGAGGTTGATTTGGAAAGCTTTTGTACAAAGTTACATTGAAAAAACCGTCTCGTCCTTAATTTTTGCACACCAGTGTATTTCTTGGAACCGACGATATTCGACTAAGCGGGGTCGACAGTATTAGAATATGAGTGAAGCAGTTTAAAATACAAAACATCTGGCTAAAAGTTACACTGAAGCATTATGCTACCAATTAGCCACAATGTCGCAAATTTGGAACCAAATTCAAAAAATGGTTTCTGGAAAACAGATACAAAGTGGGCATTAATAGAATAAACATCAATGATAGAGAAATGATTCTTGGTTGTAGTTTCTTTCTTTTTTTTACATATTTTGCCGTGTTATTTAGGAAAAAATTAAACCTTTAAAATTGCATATGCATTCTGATTGGCCCGAAATAATCTCCTCATTATGAAGTGCAGCCCAAGGGCGTATATAATGGAGGGGTTGAAGGGGCCCGTGCCCCCTCCAAAATCTGGGGAAAAAATTAAATAAAAGAAGTAATTATTTGGTTTTAGTTTGCTCATAAATAATTTCAAGCTTTTAGCTACAAATAAAATAATAATGATAATAATATTAATGATAGAAATAATAATAATTATGATACGTTTTATCAGGGATTTTCGAACTACGTGCCGTAGAAAGAGGTGAGAGGTGTCGCGAAGTGTACATGGTGACAATAACGTGTAATAAAACTAGACTAAGGAGTCGTGAGAAAATTCTAATTCTGAAAAGGGTGCCGCGAATCGTTAAAGTTAAGGAACCCTCTGCGTTAGAGGGCACCAGTCGATGGTGTTCAGAAGAGGTCAGGTGATCCGTACCTCTTTCTCAAAAAAAGAACGTATCTTGGGAAAGCGAAGTTATTAAAAAAAAATCAAATAATGAGGGGGGGGAGAATCTCAATAATTTCAAAAAGAAAACTTTAAATTTGAAATGTTTCACCGATGCATATTATTGCTTAGCAAATTAAATTACCCTCTCTTTCTTTCACTATCATCCCCCCCCCCTCCATTTTTTTTCTAGTCAATCTGAAAATAAGGGTCTTCAAAACGTTTCTCTCTTTAACTCTCGTCCCCTGTAAAAAATTTAAAATAAGTTGCAGTTGTTTGGTTGGAGTAATATTGAAAAAATGATGTCCTAAAAACGCATTTATTTAGCCTTTTTCGGGCATCAATTTCAAAACATACTGGAGGACAGTCCTGCAACCACAATTCTAACTACCAAGAATAGTTTCAAATTGTGCCTTTAAGATTTCAATTTTGAAAAATTTCGGCAGGAGATCCTTATCCACTCTTTACCTCTTAACGTCTCCATTCTCTAAAGAAAACCTGAAATTGCGTTTTACGTTTCGGGGGAGGATTCTCGAACTCTTCCTTTCCAAAGATCGCTTAATGTTGGGGGGGGGGAATCTGAATTGTTTTTGAAAAGAGCCAAATTCAAATGTTAATGACTATTAATCAGGCCATTACGCCCAAGGCCTCTTATTTCTTTTACTCCCCCCCCCCCCAATGTTTTTTATTTTTCCTAGTCGATCTAAGAATAAAAAAAGGTCTTCAAAATGCTACAATTCACAAGCTCCCTCCCCACCCCCCTACCGTCAAAAACCTAAAAGAGCATCTCAAATCTCGTTTTCGGGCTTCAATGTCTAAAATTTTCCAGAGGACAATTATTAAACGCATTTTCTTCTAATAGCATCGAAAATAGTTCGATATTGATTTTTTGGGAGCTTCAATTTTGAAATGGCCGAACCCCTAACGTTACCAAAGATGGTCCACAGTCGCGTTTTTGAGACTTCAATTATGAAAAAACGTCGGACGAGGGCTCGATTGCTTGTGTATGAAATCTGAAAATAAAAAAAAAATACAATATCTAAACATTTAAGGTGGAGATTGTTTAAATCCCACCAGAGTATCACTGAATATCTGTTTAAAACTTCGTTTTTTAAGACTTCAATTTCGAAATAGTTTTGGGGAAAAGCCCCAGAACCGTCCTGCCCTTAACATCATCGAAGTTAATCTGCGTTTTTAGAATTTCAATTTCGAAAAATCGGTCGGAGGGGTGATCGATTTAAAAAAAAAATTGATCGAGGGAAACTTCAAAAAGCCCCATTAATTTCATTTCCCTAACGTCAACAAATACAACGAAAATAGCGTTTTTAAAGTTTAAATTTCAAAAAATTTCCGCAGAAGTCCCCCAGAATTTTTCCTCCCTGTAGCATCAGCAGAGACCACCTAATACTGCATTCTTAGGACTACAATTTCAAAAAACTTCCGGGGGAGAATCCCCCCCCCATCAGAAGCGAGATCTTTGAGCGTTCAATTAAAACTATATTTTGGTTGAGCCACTGGGTGAAGGAATGAAGTCCTTGCCCCACCTCGAAAAAAATGAGAAGATAAGGGCACTGTGTTCCCCCCTCCCCCCCCCCCAAAAAAAAATTGAAATTGCAAAAAGAAAAAGGTGTGAGGCGGGGCTAATATTGGTAATTTGGGCCCCCTCTAAAATAAAAACATATATACGCCACTGGTGCAGCCCGCAGGTAAAAAAGGTTGAACACCACTGGTCTAAGAGTATATTACCCCTTGCTAATTGTTCTTAGCAAGGGGGAATTAACTTCCCCCTTGCTAAGAACAATTAGCAAGGGGTAATAAACTTTACTAATGAACTAAGAACTTCACAGAAATGTTTCCTTCACAAGATAATATTTAAATCTGTCTTTAAATGATTCTGCAGAAAGCGATTTATCTAGAAGGGTTAAACAAATCAAGCTTAAGCCCAGAATTTGTAAGTCATCTAAAATGCTTATCTTTAAAATTTTAATCCCCTTTCTATCTTGTGTCCAAGGTCTCATAATAGATAACTAGGAACAAATTCTGAGAGAAACAGAAAGAATACTTACATTGCTAGTAGGTCGCTAGGTATGTGTTTTAATGTCAGGAGATTTTTCACACAATGGCAGAAGATATTAGTTTAAGAAAGCTTTAAACATAATCGAAAACTAAAAGTAACATATTGTGGAAAGTATTGATCAAGAACTTGAGTGGAATAAATTACTAAAAAAAAGTAAGTACACATGATTTTATTCGACTTTTAATCTTGAAATCTTGCTTGTCGGTTGGCAGTGAAACTAGTGAATTCAAAAGTAAATGTTGTGGTTCAAGGGAAATTGGTGAAAATCATTCCAGTATAAATTAAGTAAATTAAGTTTTGAATATAAGCTAGAGAATATAAAATAATTCGTTGTTTAATTATTTATAAAGAGGAAAAAATTTCGTCGTCATGGTAACGAATCGCTTGAGCCCATTCAAGACTTAACTTAATCAGAGTTTACTCTTAAAAAAGGGGGGGAGGCAGGGTTGAAAATTACGTTTTTTCTGGAAAAATATCAACTTAGAGGATTCTAAAAAGCAAACTTTACCTTAATACAAAATTTTCAAATAGGTTAATAAAAATAATTAAATATTAAAAACGTTATATGTTGTAAATAATATTTATGATAAGTATACTGGTGAATATTGGTCATAAAACCTTCATCTTTTTATTGCCGTATCCTAATCACCATTTCTTTTTAATGAATGTGCCTTGTATTACCTATTAGAGAAAATCACCAGTCATAATATTAAGGGTGCTAACTTCTTGATCATTTCCATCCTATTCCATTTGTAGAAGGGGCATTTCACGGTATTTGTGACATAGATGTCATGTTTTTTTCTTCATTTACTTCATATTATGCGCGCAATCACACTGAAAACATCAAAATACAACTTTTATCGTTACGGACTCTGCATTGAATTTTTCTTTAATAGTCAATTGAACTGAATTTGAAACCAAAGCAGGTGCAAAGAGGACACATAAAGTAAGATCTCTCTTCTCTAACACAGATAATAATTTTAATTTAAAAGTGCGTTCGTTAAAAACTTATAAGTTGTAAAAATTATGATTGTAAAGCCGGTAATAACAATTAGACGAAAAGTATTATCAACATTTTTATTTATGCATTTTATGTCACTAAATTTAATATTTTCTAATCTCACCGAAAGTGTTACACTATTCTAAAATAAATTTCATGATTACTGGAATTCAGTATTTTTTAATTAATTTAATAAATTAGGTTACGGACTTAAAAGGAATTACAACTTACACTTTTAAAAAACTTTGACTTTCAGAAGAATTTCGACTGTCCAAGTGGGGGGGGGGAGAGTAGGGGCATATTGGCTTGCTTCTCTACTTTTCTTTTCTTTATCTCATCATAAAATTAAATAAGCAGTTTTATTTTCTACCATGATTTTCATTAAATATTTCTCTACATTCCAGTAAATGTTCAAATCATTAACTGTTTTAACATTAATATTTTAACAGAACTTTATGAAGTAAATAGAGATGAAAACGGTCGGGAAAAAAGACGGAAAATTTCGGAAAAAAACGAAAAAAAAAAATCCGAAGGGGCTTATTTCCCTTCCGGAAAAATTGAAAAATGAATTTTTTCAACTTTTTAGGAAGTTTTAATTGAAATTTTCAGCAAAAAGTGATTAGAAATTTCTCATACTTAAATTCTGAGGCAATATCTACCCCCCCCCTCCTTGTATTTTAAAATACTGTCAAACTTTGATAATGCAAGTTGTTGTATGATAAAGCAGTTTTATTATGATAATATAGTTTTCATATAGATCAAAAACATTTATTTCTTTTTGCAAAAAAAAAAAAAAAAAAAAAATAAACCAATATCCTTAGTGAAGAATTTATTTTTCTTCTTCATAAAACAAACAAGCATAACCCAACAACTTGGGGCGTAAAGTTCGATTCAAACATTTTTTTTTTTTTTGGTTTTAAACATCTTGGCCAGGACATCCCAGTTACTATAGTTGGGGCAAACCTAACCTAGCAGCATTGTGAAGTGTACCCAGATCCTAAGTACAGCATTACAACGCCGCACAGTGGTTCAAGGGCGGAAAAAAGAGCCATTTTCAAGTTTTAAGATAAAAAATACTTCATGTCTTAATTACTTAGCCCTTGAGTTGTAGTAACTTATTCCAAAACAGTTTTTTGAAAAAAAAAATTCCTTTTTCACAAAAATAAGCCAAGATTGTTGAACAATTATGTTTTTACTTTTTTCGGACGTATGCCTTATACTTCTGTTTTAATTCATTCGTTCAATAAGGAGGACTAAAATTTAATAAAAGTCATTTCTGATTGGTTTTTCACACTTATAGGATGCATATTACATCGTAGTTAAAAATTAAAAATTCATGAAAATTGAAAATTACCTGAAATAAAAAATTTTATTTTCTAAATATTATTTTCTAAAAAATATGATGAAAAATATTGTGGAATATACTTTTATCGGCGGCTTCCGGTGGGCTAAAATTTACATATATCAATAGTTTAATCCTTCCTGTAAATAAACAACAACATTTTAGCTGCGACCACCTGCGACCGCAGTCGTGGCAGATGTTTTGTTTGATTTTCGCTATTTACAAATAGCAATATAATAAGATAGAAAATAACCCGTAACGTTATGACGGGGCTAAATTGCTTTTTTTTTTATCGAAGAAATTGGTCATCAAACTTCACATGCTCCAGACTAACGTATGTCACAGTTTCACTACTTTGCGGGAGAGCCTAAAAACGTTTGTTTACTGTTTCCGAAAGTTGTGGCTCTTGAAACATTCATCAATAAATATAGAGGATTTTTTAAACAGATTTACGTTGTTATGTCATAATGCGGAGCATTTTTCTACATGCAATGAAATGGTACCATGAAAATCGAACCCGTTTCGTATGGCTTTAAAGAAGATACATATGAGAAAGAAATTTTTAAAACTCATACAGAATTCTATATAAAAAAGTTAAATAACAATTATGTTCATAAAACAATGAAATTAGAAAATCAAACGTTTGAAATTTCAGATTTCTTTTTCGAAATCATTCTAGTATAACGCTGTTCTCAGTTTGTCAACATTGCCAGAAAATATTGTTCGAGGGTATCAATTGCAATAAATAAACCTTGCGTGTGGCATACAACCTATTTAATTTATATTTTTCGCTAAAAACAGAAATGAATTTGAACTAAGAGAAACCCCGATTTCACGTCTAAATCACTGGACTAACTGACTGGCCTAAATCAAACATAAAATACATAAAATATGGGAAAACGTCAGTTCAAATTAAAAAAAAAACCCATAAAATATGTGAAAACGTAAAGTATGGGAAATGTATAGAAAGCAAAAATCAGATAAGGAAACAAAAATAATAATAAAAGCTGCTACGATGACGCTTATAAAAAGGTAAAAACGCGATATTTTACGAAAAGAACATTATTGTGCATACCAATTTAGATCATTCTAACACATTAAGTTACGAATCCGGGCGTTTAGGTTGAAAATAGTCAGTAACAAAGAGTCATTGAATTCATCCAGGATTGAAATACTTTGCAAAGTTTTTCCCTGGTCTTTATGATAAAGAAAATAGTCTTTCACTATTAGGAAGCTCTTAAATGCAGTATTGAAAGAAGAGACGAGTTGTGTTTCCTCTTCTTGTTCATCTTCACTGGCGTCTGAAGGGTCCGCAAGGTTGGCTACGGATGGAGCAGTAGCATTTCTGTTTTCATGGATTAACTTTTAACAGAGTGGATTATGTTTAAAAATGCACAGAAGGAAACACGTTGCTTAATTTCAAAACATTTTTTTTTCTTTTTTTTAACTGCCAAGGGAAAGCGTAAAATGCAGGAAATTCATAACCAATAAACTTTCCATCTGGGTTAAATTAATATTATTAGTACACGGAAAAACTGGGACCTGATGATAAAAATCATAAAACGCGGGGAAAACGTTGATTCGGGGGGCGTAAAATCAAGGTTTCGCAGTGAATACGATCAGCCAGCAGGAAGATAAATATTACCGTACAACAATTTTAACAATTTTTCATAGCATTTCTTGAGAATATTCAAAGTTATTGAATTTTTTCCGCTTTTTTGTCGTTTTGAACCACTGTGTGGCGTGTCGACTGATTTAGTAGTTCTAAATTTCAGAAAATTTTCAGGGTGACATTTGAAAAAATTCCATTATTATTTCACACAAAAAAAATCACTTTCACGACAAAATAAAAGAACAAAGTAAGGTACAGTAAAACCTGTGAAGTTGACCACCCTTGTAAGTTGACCACCTGTTTATGTTGACCACTAAAGTAGTGCCCCGCAAGTGGTCAACTTACACAGGTTTCACTGTATGCCATTCAGTACATTAATATTAAGGCCATTAAACGAATAAACACACGTTTTGTACTGTACATGACAAATGCTATATTTAATTAACGAAATATGATTATTTAAACTGGAAATTAACAAAATTTTGTTGCTTAAGAACAGGTATGATTTTTTAAGCAAAAAATTTTACGTTTTTTAATTGAATTAACAGAAAATTTAAGTTACCTTAAAAAACGCAATTTAAAAAGTTGTGGCTTAAAAACATCTCTTCTCCAACATGTCCCTTCTTTCCTCAGGGTTATCCAGAAATTTCGATTTCGTATAGGTTGGTCGGTATTGATTACTTCAGGTAATCAAGGATCGACTGTAAGAGTTAAATCGCTAGTTAATTTTGAATTAAAACGGATCATTTCTGATAACAAATTCAAGACAATGCAAAAAGACAAACTATGAAGACATCAGCATTAGCACACTTGGTCTGTTCCACCAGGAGAGCCATCTTTAATTTAGTTTTTTGCATATACTTACTATGATGAAAAAATAGCAGTAACAGTTGTTTCTATTATTGAAACTATTGAACAATGAAAATTCTATCATTGAAACTACTTAACAATGAGATAGCATTGTTATTGTTTAGATTCCGTAAACAATAATTCAAACAGTAAACTCAAACAATACTCAAACATTGCAAATATGTAGAGTCCGTAACATTCATAAACGTGCAGTTCTTTACTAAATAATTCCTTAAAAAATATTTTTTGCCTTTTAATAATTATTTTGGGGTGTAAATGCATCATATATAAACTGAGACATAGTAGAAAACTTTCATTATGTAAGAATAGTTATTACTTTCACAGAAAATTTGAAGATAGTTTTAAGCAAAAATGTCCATGTCATTTGGTTGTAGAGTCCGTAACGTGCGGTTATCTTCCTGTATTTTTAAAAATTCAAATCAAATCTAAATTTCTTTCAATGCTATGACAGAAGTAGACATAGGACCATAAATTTACAAAAAGTTTAACTTTAATATTTGCACCAATCAGGGAGGCTAAAACAACCTTATGAATTGTAGAGTTCGTAACAGCTAAATGCGTAGTGTGAAATGTCCCAGAAACATGAAACGCAACGAGCAGTGTCCTATCGCAATGGGGTCGATTCCAAAATTTTAAAAGTATTTTTTTCTGAAAGAGCATGCTTAAAAACGTAGAATCTGACCATTTTTAAATCATTTCTTTAAGTTTAATATTATTAAAAAATTACTTAAATCGGTGCTATTTCATCGGTTAACGCTTCTGCCGATGACATCACAAATGATGAAATGCCATTTAGTGTTGCCATTTTCACGGTCTAAAATATTTAATTCGCATCTTTACTACGTGTATTGGCAACGATATGGTTGATAGCAAGCGCAGAGCGCACTTTTAATTCGCTTCTTGATTATCATAACGTGAAAACGCTGTAGAAAAATGCGCCAAAATGCATCATTTGTGACGTCATAAAGATCACGCCTTGTTTGAAGAATCGGACATTTTAAAAAATTAATTAAAAAATAACTATTGGGAGAATGAAAGTATTTTCTGAGTCCATGTTATTATTATTTATTTATTAATTTTATTATTATTTATTTATTTATTTATTTATTTATTTATTTATTTTGCTTATTCTATCAATTTCAGTGACAAAAAGTACTACTTTTGACTGAAGGAAGCAACCCCATTCACGATTGCGAAAAACATAATTTGAATGGGGTCGTTTCATAAATTTTAAAAGTATTTTTTTCTGAAACAGCGTGCTTAAAAATACGGGATTTTACAATTTTTTAAATAATTTGACAAAGTTTAATATTTTTAACACTTGTTTTAAATGGTGCAATTTCATTGTTTACTTTTCTCCTCGTGACATCACAAATGATAAAATGCCATCCACTGGTGCCATTAGCAGAGTGCAATATTTAATTCTCTTCTTGATTATCATAACGTGAAAATGGGGTAGACATATGCGCCAAAGTACATCATTTGTGATGTCATAATGACCACGCGAAATTTTCAAAATCGGACATTTTAAAAAATTAGTTAAAAATGAAGCGTTGGGAAAGTGAACGTTTTTTCACGCTCCATGCTATCTTTTTTTTTATTATTATTATTCTATCAATTTCAATGACTAAAAGTAGTACTTTTGACTGAAGAAAATATCCCCATTCAAGACGTCAAAATTAAAATAAATGCTGAATACGTGGTGTTTTTTTTTTTTTTAAGTGTAAAATATCTATTAATTAAGTTATTAAGTACATAAAAATCAATAAACCTTTCATTACAATTTAAAACAATAACTTAAGGAATTAAGATAAGCCTGTTGTATTAAAAGATCTATTTAAATATATGAAAAATTCAAAAAGATCTGCCAATAGCATTAAGCAGACCATTGAAAAACATCACATATTACACTGAAACGAAACATAACTTTCCAACTAAAGTAAGAATTATAAAAAGTTAAATTACACATTACATTTAGGTTTGAAATAATCCACTAAAAAATAGAAGAAACTAGTCAGTTCAACACAGCTACATTAAAATTGTAATTAAACTACTCAACAATAAAAGCTCCGCTAAAAATACACAACAATTTAAAATCATCAGTCAAGTAAAAATATAAAACAGAAATAAAAATTTTTTTAAAATCATTATAATAATTTTAAAACATAAATACCATATCAAAATTTTAATAATTTGTCAAATAAATTGAAAAAACTACGAAGTAAAGTCAAAAATTCTGTTAAAATGAAAAATAATATTCTAAGTAAGTGATTCAACAGCTCCATTAAAATTAAAATTACCCTACCAAACACATAAAATAGATTCTGAGGAACATTAAGGCGTTCATTTAAATGTAACATAAATTTCTAACAAAATTTAACAATATCAAAAGTTGGATAGAAAAGGACGTTTTGATGTTTGAAAACCCGTCAATTAAATAAAGACATAAAGTACATTTAAAGTTCAATTTAAAGTTAAAATAAACTGCTAAATAAATCAAACCACGTCAAAAGATCCATTCAAAGAACTTGATCATAACAGCAAGTTTGAATTCAAACTTACTAATCAGTTATTGCGATAATTATTAAATTTTAAATTAAAGATGGAGCAGTATAATATGAAGGAATGTATACTTACTGTGAGAAAATCCAAAAGATATAAATAACTAATATTTTTAAATTTATAACTTAAGATAGTAAAGAGTGAAAAACATTCTGTGATACAAAATTTTACAAAATATTCCGAAGTTCCAAAAATTTAATAGACACAACACATGTTGCCAATTTCAAAAAAAAACTTCTTTGAGAAAATTAAAAACATAATTACATGAAATTAAAAAAACATTTATTCAGGCCATCGGTAATTCGCAACTCCAACGAACTATAGGGGGCACTGCAGTCACTGTCTAATGGCGGACGAAAAAACTGAAACAAACGCACGTGGTAACGAAGAAAAGGCTAAAAGTGTTGTGATTTTTGTTCGTATGTATGATTTTTTCGCTTTATTCTTTTTGAATTAATTTTCAAAGTCTTGTGGATATTCTGGCCCACGTAGAAAGAAATGAGAATTCAAGAAGCATTACTATAAACGTCAAAGATTACTGCTAACTACGTAGTTCGTAGTTCTAAGCAGCTATTTCCACGATGCTGAATTCGATATTTATCAATTCTTGATAAAACTAAATAATAATTGTGGCCTGACAAGAATAACAATTAATGCTAGAAGATTCAATATGACATTACAAATTATTATCGAAAGAAGATAATACTTTTTTGCCTTGATTTGGCTAGCGCTTATTGTTTTGCATTTGTAGCTGAGTTATTTCTCTCGAATTCCCGAATCGGATAATTTAAAATTTTTCTGTTTCGATTTTTCTAATTTCTGAGTTACGATTTAATTATGTCATGTTATGCAAATCATCAACAAAATTCTCACGGATATATGGTGGTAGTTTTCTTTTCAGTTTGATTGACCATTATTTCTTTTTACTTATCGAATTCTAAAATCTTACTACCATTTCATTCCACTCATGATAAAAATTAAAAATGGTGGAATGGTAAACATGCGGAATCTCGCCAAGGATACTTTGCTCGTGCAATACTAAAACTATAACCCTAAACAAATTTGGTGAAACCTTTCAGCTGCGAATAAAAGCAATAAAGTTAAGTACCTTTCTCGGTTAAACATTTTTCATTTTGTTCTACGATAATATATTCAAGAAAATATTTTGCATACTGTCCATTCCAACTAAATGCTGCTGTAAAATATGGTTAGTTAAATTAATTTAAGATTTTAAAAAACCCATATTCTTACATATTCACACAAAACAATAAAAAATTTTACCTGGTAAACGTTATCCAAGTTTGTTAATTCAGAGTTTTCGTGTGTTAGCGCTTTCACCATTTTTCAATCAACTCACGTTTTAAAAGGAAATAATGGAAACTAACATTATTTTGAGAAGCTCGAGAATACTACTAAGGGACGAAACAATTTCTGTAGCTGAAAGCAATCTAAGACACATCGATTGAGTTAATAAATACTCAGAACAAACTGCCTGTGTTTACGTCAACAGACACACGTGGAACGCAATGTGGCAATCTTTTAATTTTTTCGGCAGTTTTGTTTCAACACTGTGGCAGAAGATTTTTATGTATTAGTTTTTGAATACCGATTTCGTCACATTTCTGTTACTTTTACATGAAATGTAGAATAGGCAAGAGTTTTTTCAGTTTATGCCCGGCAATTTGTTTTAACTTGTTGGCGGCTATTAGTGTTAGCAGATTGTAGATACAAACCCCAGCATATTCCTTTTTAAATGCGCCTTAGAAATAGAATAGAGTAGTGAATATTCTACCGCAATTTACAAAGTCACATTTTCATTGTCCACCTGACTTCAGAGATTGTATAGCAGGGTTGATTGCTTCAGTCAAAAGTACTACTTTTAGTCACTGAAATTGATAGAATGAGCGAAAAAAAAAAAAAAAACATGGACCCAAAAAATATTTCAATTTTCCCAGCAGTTATTTTTTAATTATTTTTTTTAAATGTCCGATTTTTCAAACAAGTCATGGTTTTTATGACGTCACAAATCGATGCATTTTATCGCGTTTCCACGTTATGATAATCAAAAAGTGAATTAAATATTGCGCTCTACGCTTGCTATCAACCATATCGTTGCCAATACACGTGAGTAAAGTTGCGAATTAAATATTTTAGACCGTGAAAATGGCAACACTAAATGGCATTTCATCATTTGTGATGTCATCGGCAGAAGCGTAAACAATGAAACCGCACCGATTAAAGTATTTTTTTAAAAATATTAAACTTAGTCAAATTATTTTAAAATGGTTAGACCCTATGTTTTTAAGCATGCTCTTTCAGAAAAAAATACCTTTAAAATTTTGGAAACGACCCCATTGTGTTATAGAATTTTAACGAAAGTGTAATGTAAATTTAATGCAATGAAAAACCATACATAAACTAATTTTCACAAAAAAATTGGAACTACTTATGATTGATACAATGTAACATTTTTCTCATTTTTCCTTAAAAATACATACCTTATAATGAATTAATGTATTACAAATAGGATATTAACATAATTCAATTTAGAAGAAATTTTTTCAACTGTTAATAAAACATAACATTTCACTCATTTTTCGTTAAAAGTACTTGCTTTAATCATGATTTATAGTAAACGATTACACATGAATGGTTAAAAAAATTCAACTCAGAATCGTTTTTTTAAAGCAATTGGTATACACATAACATTTGATCCCTTTTCATTAGAACTACTTATTTTAAGTTACATGGAATGAAAAAAAAAATGCTGCAAGTAAATGCGACAACTGGAATAACCTATTTTGAAACTAAAATTAAAATTATGGACGATACCACGCAAATAGTTCAAAAGTTTTCTACTTTCCAAATCGTTGGCAGTTGCTAAAACCTATCCCTCAGAGCCAGAAGGACGTAAGTCACATTATGATAATTTTACAGGAGAAAGAAAAAACTTTTTATGTGGCACATGGGGGGGGGAGACAAAGGATGGGACGCGTGCTCTTTTAACCCTGGTAAAAAATCAAAAATAATTTTTTTTTAAAGAATTAAGTTCACATGTCTCGATGAGGAATAGGCTTCTACATACAATGCACAAATAAACGGAATATTGCAATTTTTGGACTTATTAGTGTGTTCTGTTATATTTAAAGTTAGTTTTAAGTAATTAGTGAGTATGTGTATGTGAGTATCTTTAATAGTGAGTATAAACGACTTTTTACCTCCTTTTTCAAAAAGTGTTAAGAAATGGTGTAAACCTTGTGAAAAGTATGCCAAAAAGACTTAAAATGCTCATCAAGAACAAGGGAATGCATACTAAATATTAGATAATTATTTTACTGTTCGTTAATGTGTCTATAGTTACGTAATCAATAAAGAATTTGCTTTTAAAACAGTCTTAGTCTAATAATTTGGCCAGCACTATATATTCTGTTTTCTTCTCTTCTTCTTCTTCTTCTTTTTTTTAAACCTGATTGTTGAACATGTGTCGCTCGACACAACTTTCAGTTTTGAGGTAGACCGTGCAACGCTGGACAATGAGCTTGTCAATTATAAAATGTATTTTATAGTGTGGAAAATATCAGTTCAATAAATAAAAAAAAAAAAACTTCCCTGCAGATCTTCGAACGATGTCTGTTTCTCCATCGCCCTTCCAATAAATAGACTATGGCTAAGAAAGAAGAAGGGCCCGATCAGGCCAGGGCATGGGCCATTGCTCTGGCGGCTTGTGTGATCAACGCTCTGCTCTCTGGAATCAGCAGAACTACCGGGCTGTTCTATGTGGCGCTCATCGACACCTACGGGGTCTCCAGGCTAGAAGCTAACCTCCCGTTTACACTTAGGAACGTAATTAGAAATTTGGGAGGTAAGAAATAAGTTTTTTTTAAGTACAAATGAAACTTATTCAGTAAGTTACCGTCCTACAGCCAGGGCTAAGGCAGAAATACATGAAATACACCGCCAGTTCAGTCAATTCCAGCCGAGGACTGCAGTTTCGCGCTTATTAGCACTCATCAGCCCGGTATAGGAGTGACCGTGCTGGAGGTGGAAAACCTCTTAAGGAAGCCAAGAGTGCCAAACAAACTGGTAGCTAATGTAGAATTAGCACTGACCAGACTAGTGACCGAAACAATGGTTCGGTTCAACTCGAATATTGAAAGCAAGGCAGGTATATTCAGTAAGTTACCGCCCTACAGCGGTAGAAATACCCGAAATACACCGCCAGCACACAAATGAAACTTTTTCCTGCGAGGGCATAAAAATTCTGATCTGCAACCCTTTTGTGATGGCTGTTTTTTTGTGACGTGACTGTTTTTTAATTGTTGCCAAAAACAATGAAAAAAATAGTATTGCAGAGCCTTAAGGCGTTACTTTTGAAAAATTTAAGGAGTTTTGTTATTTCTTTAATTTTTTTAATTAATTAATTAATGTATTTATTTCTCAATTGTTATTATTATTTCTATAAATTTAGTCTTTCGTTGAAATTCTCTGCGTTTTCACAAACAATCTCTATGGTATTTTTGTCTATAATACTTTGTATTCTTCCTTTTTAAAGTCTAGTTTTATGTTTTTTATTCTGTGTTATTTTACATCAGTTACCTAGTAAATGATATCGGAGATTCTCGTGTATTTTCACGGACAGTTTTTCAACGGCATAGAGGTGTCTCAAAAATCAAGTGACAAACTTTCGGGGTGGTCGATCTCCTCTAAAGCAGTGTTTCTCAACCTTTTTTAACCAGCGGACGGGTAAAAATTTAGAAAAATCTGCGACCAGTGAAGTTTTCTTTCTTTCTTTTTTTTTCCTTCTTTTTTTAACAAAAAAAAAAAAAAAAAAACTTAAAAAACTTTTACATAAGTTAATTGTAAGATTCGTATTATTTATCATTTGCCACAGCGTTGAAATGTAAAATTAATGAGTACGCAACAAAATCCCTGCAAACCTTAGGAACACGTTTGGAACACTTAAATTCAGAAAAACTGTTCCAGATGCCTGAATGTGAACTAAAAAATGTTCCGTTGAAAAGAAAGTGCACTAAAACGTGATCCAAATATGTTCCAAATATTATTCCGAATTCCCAGGGTATTTGTGAAATTTAAGCTTGAGAACGCATTTGAGAACAGATTGGGGGCACATTTGAGAATACCTTTGGCCACAGTTATAAAATCATAGTTTTCTTTGATGGAAATATAATTTTCACAACTTTCTTGAAGTACCATTCAGTAGAATCTCTCTGTATAATATTGCTACACATTTTGTTGCGATGAATCGAAGTCGGTTGGTGACGCTAGCCGTCTCTGTTAGACGACAACCCATTACCCGGCGGTAGTTGTCAGCCGTCTAACAAGATTTTTGTAAAATTCACTGCGAAAACTACAGGTATAATCAAACGAGTGTTCCATATACGTGCCGTAAAAAGTGTGTTACGAAGTGTTTAAAAATTTGACATGCATCAGTGTTCGAAAAAGGTTATGGAATACGTTCCCACAAGCGTTTAGAAAAATGCGATGAACCAAAAAAGGGTTCTCAGAAGTGTTTTGAAAACTGCTCCCAAGAGGGTTTCAAATATTCTAAAAAAGGTGACAAGTGTCCGTGTTCAAAAGGCGTTCAAAACGTATTCAAAAAGTGTTTCTGGATTTTCAGTGTACATATTTTTATTGTGCTGATTTCTGTATCTCAGAGTCAGACTGACGGTAGTCCAAAAACTGCTATTTTTCGTTTATGATTGCATCGTATGTAGAAGTCTATTCCATGTGAACGTAATTCTTAAAAAAAAAAAAAAAATCATTTTCATTTTTTACCAGGGTTGAAAGAGCGCGCTTCCCATCCTTTGCATGCGCCAGAAGAAAGTTTTCTTCTCTCCTGTGAAATTATCATAGTGCGACTTACGTCCTTCTGACTCTAAGGTAGGGGAAAGTCGCTTGTATCTGACAGTGGGTAGTATCGGACAAGGGCTGCTTCTTAATTCCGCCGGCAGGGGCAGCACATACTGGGTCAGCATAGTGTGCCGCATTGGGGAAGATAGCCACAGACGCCGTATTGGTTAAAATCAACCGCTCGTTCTGGTGTGCAAAGCTAGTTGTTTGTTTGTTGAGAGAATTGCAGTGCACAAACTCAACTTCTGGGGCATATATTTACACATAGAGTAAGTTATATTGTTTCATTGTTATACCTTTAGACTGATAGTATATCAATCTAAGTATTATGAGCTATAAAAGTGTCTAGCTTAAGTAATAACCTAGTGGTGGTTAAACAACTGTAGCTTTACAGTCGGGTTGTATCGGACAAAGTTACTGGCACCAAAATAAAATACTGATGGTGTTTTTCTCTGTCCAACAGGTTGAAATGGGAAAAATCACGACATAAATGGGATGAGAAACAAATATAAGAGAAGCCATTGAAAAGTTGGAAGTATAAAATGAATTTGCTTCAGTTAGGCCTAAACCAACCATAGGCTATATTTTTCAACTTTTATAAAAAATTGTTATTTATTTTCATTTTTTGACTTGTACACTATTCTAAGTAACCAACCACTTTGTTCGTTTCATTTTTTTGCACATTAAAATGTTATTTCTGAACTATTTGTTTTTCTTTCAACATTTTAATGTTTTGTCCGATACAACCCTCCAAAATTTAAAATTGGCCAAAAATAGAGTTTGACAAAAATTTGTTTAAAATATACGACTCCATGTTTTTTTAACCAAAGTTTACAATTTATGTTGGGTAACTTAGTACAGCATAATTTGGAGTAAAAACTAATTCTTTACAAATAAAACGAAAAGTGTTATGATTGAAATGGCTTAGGTGTCCGATACTACCCTACCTTCCCCTACAGATTTTATATAATCGAATAAACTTCTGTGTACGAAATATGAAAATGTATGAACACCTTACACTGCTAAATTTACAAGTCATTCAAATGAAGGTTCTTCAACGAAGTCTTGATTTTGAATAAATTTACTATTCCATAAAACAACTACTTAACGAAAATAATCTCTACATTTGATTTTTGTTTATTAGTTGATTCGATAGATACTGTACTGTAGAGTATTAATTCCTGAACTTCTCCGCAGGTCCTCTTGCAGGTGCCATAGGACAGAAATATGGAGTTCGTGAGATCACGATCGTTGGTGGAATTTTCGCTGCTTCTGGAATTATCCTGTGCACTTTTGCTCCTGATGTCATCTGGATCTGTGTTCTGTGGGGAGGAATGCACGGTAATGTAGATTTCTACAAGATTTCAGTCATACCGTCGCTAAAAAGACAAATGGGCGTATCTCAAAAAAAAAAATCGAAAAATGAGTTATGACCACCACAGAAATGTCCAAAGTCGATTTTATAATATGACCAATGGGCGTATCTCTACAATAAAAAGTGTTACGCGTTCGGTGCAACTTCACATTTTCTTTGAATGACGACACAGTTCTTGAGAAAAACACTGATTTATTTACAACTATCTACAAGAAATATCGTTAACAACTGCTAAACTCACTATAGCAATAAAGCAAATATCAATTAACACCGTATACTCAACAATGGCACACATATTTACATCCAAATATGCAAAAACACAGCGAAATGCCTCACAATAAACAGAGCAACGCTCAGACGAATCTCAGACATATAAAAGCATAACTGACTCTCCTTTAAATGCCACTCGGTTTTTTACACTGCTTTGGAAAGTTCGACAAAATTCGAAATGCTTCTCGTATTTTCTTTTTATTCCATTCACAAATCTTATCATTTAGAAATGGGACCGTATACTTCAGTCGAATGTTACTGAGTTGTATGTAAATTACAAGAAGCCATTTACAGGTTACGTTACTAAGATAATTTTAGATGCAAAATAATGGAACAAACGCCTAATTTAGCCAGATTGCGACAAATTAATCTAAAAAATAATTACTATTTACAGAATTTGCAACAATAGTAAAAAGGTTACAGTCCCTCAAACTAGTAGCGGTTCTCAAGCGGTACAGTAAACTGGAAATCTTTAAATTATTTTTCTGCAAAATGTTTAAAAAAGAAATACGTCCATTTGTCTTTTTAGGAACGATACGTAACTTAATTTAAGTATTATGCTGGAAAAGCACGTATCTCGAAAATCAAATTTTGATGCGTGAAGCAAAAGGAGTGAAACAAAAAATAAATAATTTGAATTTTGACATTTTGAATTAAAATTATGTTTTTCGCAATCACGAGCGTGTGTATGTAGGCGTGTGTGTTTGTGTGTGGGGAGTATGTGTATGTGTGCAGGCATGTGTGTTTGTATCTGTGTGCTGACATAAGTGTGTGAGTAGTTGTGTGTATGAATGTGTGTGGGGGGTATGTGTATGTGTGTGTATGGCTTTGTGTGTGCGTATGTGTAGGTGTCTGTATGTATGCATGTGTGTGAGTGTATGTGTTTGTGTATGTGTGTGTAGGTGTATGTGTGTGTAGGTGTATGTGTGCGTATGTGTTAGTGTATGTGTGTGTATGTGTGCGTGTGTGTGTGTAGTTGTGTATGTATGCGCGTGTGTGTAGGACATAGATGCAACCTGGAGACGGCTTTCGCTGTATGTGCAGCATCGTTAGGAGCCGGTCGACGGTGATGGTGCGGAGGGTGGCGGTGGGGAAATAAAATGACAGGACGCCAAAACCAGTCAAATGAAAGCAATAAGCAATCGTGATTGCTCAAAAAAAAAAACATGTTTAAGCCAGTTAAAAAGTAATTAAAGTGAAACTTTTTATGCCATTCAAAAAATCAATCTCAGTTTCATATCTTCACAGGTTTCGGCGTTGCTTTGGGAAACACTCTATTCCAAGTCGTAGTCAACCAGTACTTCTCGAAGTACCGTGCGACTGCTAATGGCTTGGCTCTGTCTGGAGCTTGCGTGGGATCCTTTATATTTCCAGTGGTGCTCGAATACATGTTGGCGCATCTGGGGCTCTCCGGAACCTTCTTGGTTGCAGGTGCTTTCATCCTGCACGTTTTGCCTGCTGGGATAATGATGAAGGAGCCTCCGTGGATTAGAAGACAGATGATAATCAGACGGTAAGAAGGGGAATGCATGTTTTACACGGAAAATAAATTTATAGCTTGCTTGTGACAAAAAAAATAAAGCCAAAAAAATAAATAAATAAATAAATAAATAATAATAATAAATTAATATGAATTCTGATATTTTTAATTCAAATTATGTTTTTCGCAATCACGAGTTGCGACAGGACCCTACTCATTGGAGTTATTGTTTCTAGAAACGGCTCCTGTTTCCCGAACCTTGCCCCTTCTCCTGGGCGGTTACGTGTGTATAGTTGTGTGTGTGTGTGTGTAGGCGCGCATGCATGTGTAGGCTTGTGTGTGCGTTGACTTGTGTATGCACATAGTTGTGTGTGTGCGTATGTATGATCGTCTGTAGGACATGGACGCCTCCGGCCAGGAGAAGCGGGTTTAGGAGGACATTGCCCAGGACCGGAGGAGCTGCGCCTGCAGAGGACGGTGCGCGGGAGTGCTGCAGAGGGCGGCTGGGGGGGGGATAAAATCAGCATAACGTCAAGGGCAATCAAATGAGAACAATAAGCAATCGTGATTACTCAAAAATATTTGTATTTTTACGTTTTGAATTCAATCCATGTATTTCGCTATCACGAATCGCGTTAGGACCCTACTCGTTGGGTTTTTATTTCTACAAATGAAATGGAATGGAAATAGCCAAGAAATTTGCACCCGTCATATTATGACTGGTGATTTTCTAGAATAGGTAATACGAGGCATATCCATTTGTAAAAAAATTTGATTAGGGTATGGTAATAAGAATAGGATTTTATGTCCGATATCCACCAGGACACTTCTTATCATGAAAATTATTTACAGATGATAACGTTATGTATTTTCATTTGTAATCAATCTTAAATGACGGGAATTAGTAATCTGCAACTTTGTATTTAGATGAAGTTTTGCTGTTTGTGTAGGTTTTTGCGTGAAAAAAAAAAGTAACTTTACACAAAAAAAACTTTTTTTTGTTCCTGTTATGTCTGCTTGAGTTAAGCCCTGAATAAAATATGAATAAAATCAAACCACTGAAGATTTGATATTCGACAACGAAAATTTCGCTCTCTAAATACATATTATAAGCAACCGTCGTTATGGTAGTCTGAAAAATCAGACCAACATCAATTTTAGTCAAATGATGATAATAAGCAATTCGTGATTTCTCAATTAAAGCCTGATTATAAACTACGTTATTATTTTCATTTATAAAATCAGTGCAGTCATTTAGGGTAACTTTGAGCTGGAATTTTGGATGCAATTAAATTGAAATTTTTGAACGGACGTAGAAATAATGGGAGTGGAAAATAACCATCAACCCAAAGTTATTAACGTGTAAGAGATAGAATTACACAGAAAACAAAAATGATTGAGTGTTATAGAAACGGATGCAAACGGATTTTGAAATACTTAAAAGAAACGTGCTTGACACGTAAAAATGTAGTAACGGTAATGCGCAAATGTCATTCCTGATACCTAAAGTTCATAGTTTTGCTATCTTTAATAATAGAATAGATTAAAGCAATAGAATATTTTTTTTCTATTATTATTATGATTTTTAAATATAATTTTTCGTTTTTGCGCAGAAAACGCCAATATAGCACTTTTGAAGCTGCTTGCAACAGATTTTTTGTGTTTGGCGCTATTCGGCACAATTGGCGCAGGAATGTGATCCCTGGACTAATAAAATTAGCGAATGAAAAATTATCCAATCAGCCCCTGTCAGACGTTTGTTTGCTAGGTACAAACCAAACACCTGTTTAACTACTATTTAATGACTGATATTTTCTTCTGTATACTATATTATATTCCCATATTTTCAGAGATTTGGAAAAATCAGCACCAAAAGTACCACCGTTACAAAAGAGAGAAAAAATTGTTTCAACGGTGCAGTCAATGTCAGTAATTAGTGAAGGAAAAGTAACAGATGAAGAACTGACCAACATGACTTGGCGAAAGATATCGTCTGAGGTACCACCAAACACAAAACAGGATTCTAAGGAAAATGGAGAGCTTGTAATAAAAGCTTCTATTGGGAGAGATAATCCAGCGTTTGTTGGGTCAAGTCTGGACTTGAATGAAAAGAAGCCAAATAAGGTAGAGGCATTTTTCACGATTTTGTTTCTTCTACTACAACCGTTATAAAACATCATTTCTCATTTTCGTTTTTGAGACTGTCCATTAATGACGTCACACTTTTTTCCACATATTCGATCGCAACCTCTTTGTCACAAAATGTCACACTTCAATTTACCTTCTTCCATCCCAGGGATTCCCACGGGGGGGGGGGGGGGGGGGGATTATGGCGCAAGTTGCGCCATCAACATTTTTAGGAGGAATTTTTTAATTTTTTAAAAAATTTTTAAATGTTGTTTTAGATTTTTTTTAATTTGATTTTTTTAAATTCATTTTATTTGTTTGTTTATTTTATGTGTATATGTCATTGGTGTAGCACAGAACTTTTATTTAAAAATAATAACAATAAATCTATATAAATGAAACAAAGAATATATTTATATGTGTGTGTGTGTATGCTCCCGATTCAAATCCACAGTTTCCGTCGCATCTGAACCAAATTTGGCAGGGAGGTCCTTGGGCATCCGAGAAGCATGGGCGGATTTATGGGGGGTCAGAGGGGGGCAATGCCCCCCCAGTTTTGGGAGGACTTTATGTAATAACAACACATCTTCCGAAAATTTAAAAAAAAAATTATTTTTTCGTGTTTGAATAGTTCAGAAGAGCATGGGTGGATTTATAGGGGGGGGGGGCAAAGAGGACAATGCTCCCTAGTTTTGGGAGGAGTTTATATAATAACAACTTATCTTTCAAAACCTTATAACAAAAAAAAATCATTATTTTTTTGTTTTTTGAATAGGAAATTAAAGTTTATTTTTTCTTTTAAACTTAAAATAGCCGTTTCTTACAAAGTTTGAACAATACTGTACAAGTGTATAATCTACTACTCAATTTCAGAGACTAGAAAGTGCAAATTATTAATAGGTTCTAAAATCCCTGAAAAGAATTGGCGCAGTCTAGCCTACAAGTGCTCTTGAACCAAAAACCCAATCTAACCAACCAAACCTTGAAAATAATTAGACATGTCTTTGAAACTCCTAAGCAAAGTGTGCTTCAATTTTATTTCTTATCAAGTGTATACAGTGGCTCCCAAAAGTGTTCGTACACCTTGAGATTTTGTAGTAAAACCAAAATAACGCAAAACTGAATTCGAATATGAAGTCCAATTTCTTTTCGCACCATTCCTATGCCATTCTGAATAAAACCCAGTAGTTTTTTTTTTTTTCAAAACATTGCCACATTTTATTTTTGAAATTTGTCAAAAAACAAAGAGACAGAGAAAAAATACGCCACAAAAGTCATCGTACACTGAAATATTTTTGAATAAATTCATGATTAAAATTATCATATGTCGTTTTTTCATTATTTTTGCATTGTATTGACCCTTCAAAGTCATTTGGCTTTATTTTTTTGTTTATTTATTCATTAATATTCTGCTTATTATTTTTAAATGGCTGGTATGCGTAGAAAACAACAAACACGATTCGAAATTTGTTTTTTTTTCTCACAGTAGACATAAATTGGTTTAAAATATCTGTAAATTAGTTAATTTATACCATTCTATAGTGAAGTGCTTGATAAAATGCTTTTAAGACAAGAATCGGATCGAAAACAAGGTAAGAAAAGGTCAACTGGCAAAGTTAACAAAGCGTGATCGGAGGTTTACAGTTAAAGAAATTATGAAAAATACGCATTTGAGTGCTGAAAAAGTTTCTGCATAGCTGAATGAAACATTTTACGTTTAATTTTCACCTAAAACTATTTGCCAAGTTCTCTTATAAGTTGTATTAAAGGGGACCTCTTCCCGCAGAAATTTTCTTGTTCATGCGAAAAACACTAAGCTCACGCTTTCCGTCATAAAATAAATGATAAATAAGCTCAAAACGTTTTGGAACAACGTCTTACTTATAGAGGAAAATAAATTTGGGTTAAATTGTTGTAAAATTGTCAATAGGAGGAAAAATGAGGAATTTAATCTTAGGAACTTAGCTGGATCAGTTAATCAGGACGGTGAGGTGTTCTTGGGTGAGGGTGCATAACTGTAGCAGGACTTGGAAATTTTGAGTTTTTTGATGAAATAATGAATCATGCCGTTCATTTAAATATTTTAAAAAACAATTTTAAACTATTAGCCGAAAATTTGGTAAACGGAAACAACTATGTTTTTTTTAAATCAAAATAACGATAAGAAGTACACGTTTGCGTTTGGAGCCGCAAAAATTGTCCTTAAAGTTAGAAATATCTCCTCAGTCGCCAGATTTAAACTTAATGGAACATATTTGGAAACATCTGGTGGCTAGATTACGAAAATACACCATTGAAACGAAAAGCGAACTAGAAACAGTAAGACTCAAAGTGCGGCTGAATACTTACTCAGAAATTGCAGAAAAAAAGAAAGAAAAAACAATGAAATCTATTCCCAGACGTTTAAAAACTGTTGTTGATACTCCATGATTCTCTACTAAATAATAATTTTGTAAAAAGTTAAGATTATTTACTATTTTTTTGACATTTTTTCAAAGTGTACGAAGACTTTTGTGAAATAAAATTTCCGGCACTTTTTGGTTTTTGATTTTTAAAAAATTAAGGTTTAATGTTTTTTTTTTTTTTATGTTTCGTGTAGTTTTGTTAAAAATAGATCATAGATCTTGTAATTAAATACCTATTCCAAAATATTAATTCTAACCAATGCATAGGGGCCTATTTCATTGAAAGTCGAACACTTTTGGGAGCCACTGCAAATTAAGAATTGTTCAAATGGGTAGCCATGTTACTCTCTTGATACCTATTCTCTAAATCTGTGCACCATTTCTTTTAAAGTATTAACTCGCATCACAAAGCACTTTTAAAGCGTAAAACTTAAAAAAAATTATTTGCCTATTATTTCCAATTAACCCTTATAAGACTTCAAAATTTAGAATTTTATATCCATTTTAGATAATTTCCTCCGGGGGAGTAACCCCCGGGCCCCCTAAAACTGGAGATATTCTATATCTCACTTAAAAGGGAGCACTGCGTTACTCTCTTAATACCAGCCCCCTCTCTTTTAAGGTCAATTTAAAAAGGACAGCATGATTACACACAGTAATGAAAATGACATAAAAAAGTAAAGAATGGCCTTACGCATCACAGAAAACAGACAACATGGGAGGGGGAGGGCAATTAAAAATGTCGCTCAAAAAAAAAAAAAAAAAAATCCTGCCCCCCCAGGAACTCAGTCCTAAATCCGCCTATGCCGAGAAGGAACGTAGGGGAGGGGGGGGGGGTCGAAAGTCAAAAAAGAAGCGAAGCATTCGACTTTTAATTTTAGGGCCCGAAAAAGGCTCTTTCTACCCGAAATAATTATCCGATCAGTTCGATTTTGGCGCCATTCGAAAGCGTGCGAAAAACACCTGTGAAGTTCATTCATTTCCTTCGAATTTCCAAATAAAACAGGCTGTAAAATCACCGGGAATAAGCCTAATGGAACAGAAATTTTAAATCGGAAAATTATCGTTTTCGCGATCTCATTTTAAATTTGCGTTCAAAAGGTTGTCACTTTTTTTTTCTCGGTTGTGACTAAATAAAATTTTGTTTTTGTTTTGAGTTAAAAATTTTCCTTTTTGATTATCATTTGGCGATTTATCTGATTTCTTTTTTTTTTTAGGATTTTAGTTGTATTTATGGAGGGTTGCGTAAAATTTTTTCGGAAACTTTTGATTTGCCGTTTTTTTTCTTTCAGAATGATTATTTTGACGGGAAATTTTGTAGTATTTTTTTCTCTAATTGAAGCCTGATTGTTGAAAATACGTCACTTGACAAAACTTTTATTTTCGAGGTAGACCGTGCAAAGCCGGGTAATGCAGCTAGTAAATAAATAAATTAAAAATATTTTTTTTAATAAATAAAATAAGAATGAGGCCTGAAAATAAAAAATATAAAAGGGCATAAGGGTTGAAAAAATAGGGGGGGAGGGGTGATTTGCGTCACTGAGCTTGGGGGGATGGGCACCCCTGCTCCTTCCCCCTGTGACATGTCACGTCACAAGGGGTGACAAAGGTCTGACTAATCTTTGTTTCTTCATATACCTGCAGGTATATGAAGTTCTATTGTACTACGCAAGCACATCGTTTTAAAAAAACTTTTATTTCAACCAGAATGTGTGACGTCACAATTCCTGTTACCCCCCTTCGCACAAACTGTCTCCATTTCACGAAACTCCCATCAAAATGAGACGTCATTTGTTGACGGCCCCTACTCAAATCCTTGAAACATTAAAGTTTACGACCATACTCAATTACTGGTTGAAGGAACCGAACGTCGTGACTGAACCTTTTCACCATCTTTAAAATGAAATATACAGTCGAGTTCCGACTTACGCGAGGGATGCGTCCCAAGACTCCTCGCGTAAGTCGAAATTTCGTTTTTCGACTTACATTTTTTAGAAACATACCAAATTTTTTAGACATTTGCAAGCACCCGTCAAATTGCTTTAAAGCATTCCTCAACTATACATTACAGTTTCTGACATAAAGAACTTAACTTTTACTGTATTTAAAAAATAAAAAAGCTGTCTTATTCAACATAAAATAGTTAAAATGCACAAAAAGAATGATTGATAAAATAAAACAACACGGTACATACAGTGTGTAGTGATAATAGAATGCTGCACTATAATAGTACTATACAGTAGATACAGTAGTAATAATTATGAGTTAAAAAATGAAGGTGATGAAGATTTATGCTGCATGATCAGATCGTTATTTTTTATTAAATACATTTTAAAATACGATTGCTTCACCTTTTCTTTTATAACGTTTCCATTTATGGCAACAAGCCCCTCTTCCCAATCTCTTTAATCCACAATGCAAGAGAGCAGCTTCCATTTTCATATACTTTACTCAAACTCTGCAAGCTTTAACATTGAAACTAAGTTCTGAACTTATACGGATATCATTTTGTTTTGACTTTTAACTGTACGTATGGAAGATTCACTCATACTTATTGCGTTGCTACCGTCAACGTTTGGTAGTTGTCCAAGCATATCGAGAATCTTAATCTTCTTTTTATTGTCAGAAACTTTATTTTTCCCTCCATCTTCATAAACTTTATATGAAACAGCTCACTAAGGTGCCATTATATTTCATCAACTTTAATGTTTAGAACGAAAAAAAAGAAAAATGCTGAGCGGTTTTTTTTATGTACTAACAACTTGATGCTTAGACTAGTTTGATGTGGGAACTTTCGATGGTCAGTGGGATGCCAATGGGATGTAATAACATTCACAAAATATATATTTAGTTGTCAATAACGAAGCCGATACTTCCTTCTAAAAAAATTCGTGTTGTGGACGAGGAATTCGCTCGCGTCAGTTCTAAAATTCGTTACTCGTGGAAAATTCGCGTTATAGCCATTTCGCGTAAGTTGAATCGCGTTGTAGCGGGAGTCGACTGTAAATCTTTTGTCTTTTTCACTTTAACAGTATTTTCTGATGAATGCTTCCCGATTAGATTTCGCTTCAGATCTTAGGAGCATGAAATCACTTCAGTCAAATGCATCTTAATTACGCAGTTAAAAATATCCTGGAGTGGTAGGGTTTGATAATAATAAATGCGACGTGTGAAACTCGCGATGTCTTGTTCATTTCTTTACTTCCAGCTTCGGTGAACATAACACGTTTTAAACGTCTTTCAAAGAAACATCGGTTAAAAAGTTGGAATATTGTCAACAGTGATATCTTTGTTTCTCCGTGTATCTGTTTCGCCAAGTTCTATTTTGAAAAAAGAGCTTACTCTGCAAAGAGACGGTTTCTTTTCTTTTCTTTTTTTTTTTTCTTTTTTGTAGAGAACTCATTTTTTTTTACGTGTTTGGCAATTAGCTGCTTCTTGCAACAGTTAACTGACCTCTACACGATGGAGACATTACGTAATTACTTTTTATTAAGAAATGTGTACTCTACTAGAGTTAAAAGGGTTTTTAATTTCGTTTCGTTAATTTTTTTTACCCTTGTAGATTCGTTGTCGGAAAAAAAGAAGAAACGCATTACATCTTTATACATAAAGGGGTAATCTCTGTCCGGATGTCCGGGGTGAACTTCAAAACAACTAGAGGGATTTTAACCATTTTTTCACCATAGATAGCTACATAATCGGGGAACAACTTAGGCTACAATTTATTGCTAAAAAACTCAGTTTAAGAACGTCGTGATCGAAAACAGTAAATGTCATGTAATTTCCACATCAAATGATTAAAGATTAAACCCATTGTTTCGAATATTCGTTGCCTAACAACAGCAACATTAAAAGTAATCATAATGTAAATTTTGAATCAAGGCTTCTCCGGAGCAAACATGAGTCTAAAGTCATTTAAACATTTGGAAACTTACTTTTTGCACACTTAGGTAAACATAGTAGAGAGCATTTTTACTTTTTTTTTTGTGTGTTTGTACTATTTAAGTAAATAAAGCGCACATTTTTTTTAGTTATCTTTGTTTTTGTTAGATATATTTTGGAAATTCTTCAAATTTTTATATGCTTCACTTTGCGCTTTCGTTTCTAAATGAATACTCTTTCGTTCTTTATATTTATTGCTGTTTTACTTTTATGGATAAGGATGAAGCTCAATTTTTAATGACGTCAAAGCGGTGTGTTTTGAGTTCTTTCAGTTAAAACAGAAAACAAAAGAAAGTAGCAATTGTTTCTCACAATTATTACTGACCCAGGCAACGCCGGGTATTTTTGCTAGTATTTAAATAAATGATGTCCAGAAAGTCATTGACACTTAAAATAAAATTATTGCAGTGAAAATATTCATATTTTCATTCCAGTTTCAAAAGGTTTTGTTAGCGGGTTTCTTATTGTTGTACAAAGAGGGCCGTGTCTCTCAACAAAAATTATCCCGAATCTCATCGAGCAAATCGTTCGCTTAAAGGACTTTATTGAAGATTTTTTTAAAGAGAAAACACACATTTTTCACAAAAATGTAGTCCGTTTTATACTCAAAAGAGAAATATGAGACTCCAAACTCTTTATGGATGAAATTTTAAATTTTTTCTTGGCATGTTAACGTACTATACTTTGCTGAATGGTTTATTTGTATCACCTTAATTATTACTGTTTTTTGATGATCCTTCTTATACCTTTGTTATCTTCATTAGATTGTCCCTTTTGAGCTAGCTCTAAATTTTTAGAAATCAACATGACACGGAATAATCTTTAGAGTTCTTTTTGTTTTTTGGAAGTTCAAAAGACATTGAAAAAAAAAAAAAAAAACATGAATTTGGTTTGTTCATTACTCTTTTTGATCCTCGACACTACTTGGAAGAGGGTTATGAGTTTGACGTGTCCGTCTATCTGTCTGTGGTTCTGTAGCTCCTTAACA
The DNA here is from genome assembly GCF_026930045.1 of Uloborus diversus. NCBI lineage: Eukaryota > Metazoa > Arthropoda > Arachnida > Araneae > Uloboridae > Uloborus > Uloborus diversus. The sequence goes on along the minus strand of NC_072737.1, from coordinate 158,192,550 downwards.
TATGAACAGATTTTGATAATTATCTACTTTTTTGTTTTTCGAAAAGAGATTTGAGCTAGAGTGTTCTTAGCTAGGTCTTGTTTTTGTATGATTTTAACTGCCGAAGATATTAATTAAAAATTTCGAAAAAAAGATAGCTTTTTTCGCTAATTTAGCAGTTGAAACGAAAAGAGATTTGAGCTATAGTGTTCTTAGCTAGGTCTTGTCTTTGTATGACTTTAATTACCAAAGATATTAATTAAAAATCTCGAAAAAAAAAAAAGCTTTTTTCGCTAACTTAGAAGTTGAAACATGCTCGCACGTTTCAAATAAATACTGGTACTAAACGAAAGAGCGAATTTTTCTGCATATGGTGGAATTTGTTTGGTACTTCCAAGTTACATAGGACTGTAATTATATAACCATTCTTACTAAATTTTAAGTATAATTCTAAGCTTTTATTCACGCGATTGGCAATGCTGTCATTATTGTAGTTGAGAAAGCTCAGTGATTTAAAAATTTCGTCTAAATTGCCAGTTTCTACTTGTAAACAAATAAAATATTTGTCAGGATTTTAGTATTTGGCTCTTAAAAAGATTTTCAATTTTTCCTCTTGATTCTGCTTTTGAGACTAGCAAATTTTACTATTTGTGATTTTCTATCCTTTGCCATGTTTCCCATATCATCTAGAAAACAATTAAATGTATTTAATTTTTATATGTGTTCTGATCTGTAAAGTTCATTTTAATATGAAGTCGGCAAATCAGGGTGGGGGGTAGTGTGGTTCTTAAAAACTTTTTTTCAGCTAGAGTCCAGGACATCCCCTAGTTATTTTTGCACTTACTAATAGTATTATGCTGTAAAAGTTTTAGCTTCTTACTCAAATTTTAAGAGGGTGCTCAATGACAACTCAATTTAACATAAGCCGTAGCATAGAAAATGTCACACATTTAAAAACATTAAATTTTCCCAACTGTTTTTTTTTTTTTTTTTGTAAATAATTATTTTATTGCAATGTATATGCATATTACTCGTGTATATTATAGTATGTAGCATTGTTTTTTCAGTTCAATGTATTTTCTAACCCCCTTCGCCATACTTTCGATGTTTGGGGGAGGGGGTTGAGCACTCAGTGTAAATACGAAGCTAAAATTCTTCCAGCATATTACTATCCACAGGTGTAAAAATATTGAGGGGTGTCTTGTTATCTAGGATAGTGCTTCTCAACCGGTGTGCCTCGGCACAATAGTGTGCCGCGACAAGGTCCTTAGTGTGCCGCGGGATTTTCGGAGTTGCAGAATAAGGAAGAACACCTTTTTTTTCCTGGGCAAGAAATCACTATGATGTTCCGAGTTTCATCAATTATTACTAGTTTCATTCAATTAATACCAACGGTATGAACATTTATTTTACCAAAAGCAACATGTAAAGAAATCATATGCGGAACGATAGGTTCCGATGCAATGAAAGAAGTGGTTGAAGTGCCAATTCCAGATGATGTTATCAGGCGACTAATTAATGACATGACGGAGGACATTAAAAACAATGGTTGATAAACTACAAGCAGCTGAATGTTTTCTATATTTCAAGTTGATGGGGTGCACTATTCCTGCTGATGAGGACACGGCATTCAAGATCATTTTATTTTCAGCAAAGAACTTTCTCATCATGCAGACAGGTGATGAAATATTCTGCGTTAAAGTTAAATTTAATGAAAAGCAACGGGATCCAGTGTTACAACTGCACAGTGATGGAGCAGTTGCAAAGATGGGAAATATCGAAGGGTTCATGTTGAATGCGAAAAATCAAAATCCAAGTGTTTAAATCGGTTTCCTCCATCGTAAACCTCTCCTGGCAAACAAAACAACATATGAGCTGAAGTTAGCCACGATTTGGGCAGTAAAAACCGTCAACTTCATACAATTAAAGTCAATAAATTCTCATACTTTTATTGTACTTTCGGAAGACGTGGGGGCAGATTATTACTCCCTGCTTCTTCCCACGGTGGTTCGCTGTTTTTTGAAATGCAAGGTTCATCCAAAAATTCTTGAATTGGGGGACGAGATACAAATTTTTGATGTTTCACGACGAAACGAAACATACCAGTTTATTTCAGGACAAATATTTTTTGGGAAAGCAAGCGTAAGCTGCTGATATGTTTTAGAATCTTAACGAACTAAATCGAAGAATTAATGGACGCGGTGAGTATCGTGTTCATATGTATGCACAATTAAACGGATTCAAAACCAAACATTCAGCCGTGGAGGGAGGAATTCAATCGTGGCCCACTGGACATGTATAAACGGACCAAGTATAGTTGGGGCAAAAATAGCCTGGCAGCATTATGAAGGCTACGCAGATTCCAATTATGTTATTACGATGCTGCCTGGTTAGATTTGCCCCAACTGTCTATACACCTTGAAAGAAAAGCTTCAAATGGTGGTAGAACATTTCGCCAGGATTCAGAACAAAGTTTAGGCACTATTTCAAGTTGACTGGCATAGAACAATATGACTGGGTTAGTGATCCGTTGACGCATCAGCAAGTAATTTTCTTCATAAGAAAAATTTATTGATCTCAGGAGTGACCGCTTCTTAAAACTGGGGTTTAGCGTCTTTGGACGTATATTGGCTGAAAGTGAAAAGAGTAACCTAAAAATTTCTGATCAAATCATTCATGAACTGTTACTGTTACCAATTCTTAGCATTGACACTTTTCAAGAGCAACAACATATTGTGGCTAGATCCTTGATTTAAAAACTTCCTGTAGCTCTTCTCATCATAGAGCTGAACAAAAACTTCACTTTCCACTTCATCACTGACTGCTTCATCACTGACAGGCATAATTTTCTCAGTCGTGTAAAGAGAAAGTTTGGGACTTTCTGGTCGTAATAATCACTAAAATTCATGATGAGCTTTAATTCAATTTCTAAAGAAGCTGAAATACATTTAAAAGATTAAATGTTAAATATCCATAGGAAATGCTGTTTTTTTCCCCTTCCTTGCGTCGATTAGTTAATGATGAAAACATTGTCCATATTGATATATGAAATTTGGTCCAGTGTGCCGCAAGAATCGAGCCAACTATCAAGTGTGCCGTAAAGTAAAAAAGGTTGAGAAGCACTGATCTAGGAGAAACTTTTTTTACGTGTATTTTTCAACCACCCTAGTGGGGGGCTTTGCAATTTCTATTTTAAATTTGTATACTCGTTAATAACGATAAAAAAAAATAACGATCTTTTTCCACTTTTGCAGATATCTTCTGACTTAGAAACTCAAGTTCGCATGCGAACAATTTCCATTGGAGAATCGAGCATCGTCGTCGTGACCCCCGACAACCAACAAGAAACTTCCATCCAGAAAGGAATCATCAAAGTCGTCAAAGACCCCATGTTCCACATGATAAGCCTCTCTCTGGCAGCTTTCGCCATGCTCTTCGATCCCACAATAACAGTCATCATCGACTACGTAAAGGACAAAGGCTTGGACTCGGAATCTGCGAAATATTTCATCAGTTTGATGTCTTTGGGGGACCTCCTGGGTAGACTCTGCTTCGGTTGGGTAACGGATAAAAATTACCTGTCCATTCCACGTTTTATGCTGTTGCTGCATATTCTGCAAGGGGGTTGCTTCCTGCTCTTACCTATGTTTTACCGGTTTGACGTCTTGATGGCCCTCATATTTGTGTACGGAGCGGCTTCTGGAGCGAATCTGGTCATGTTTCCGATTTTGGTCGCGAAATATCTGGTTTCTGTGCAGTCACTTGCTATTGGGTTCATCTCAGTAGTCTCAGGAATAATGTCGTTTGGAATACCTCCTCTCATTGGTACGAAAATTTTACAGCTATAGGTCGCTCAAGTTGTTTGCAAGGAACTGCAGATACGTGTTTCGGGATTATAAGGAACCTCTTTTCAATGCCAAGAGATGAGTTTATCGATGAAGAGCCATCCGACTAAACACTGAAGGATATACCCCGCCAACTCAGTCATTTCCAGCCGAGGACTGCAGTTTCGTGCTTATTAGCACTCATCAGCCCGGCATAGGAAAGTGACTGAGCTGGAGATGGAAAACCTCTTAAGGAAGCCTAAGTAATTCTAGGAAGCCTAGTAGTAATTCTAGGAAGCCTAGTAAGCCAGTATTTCTGCTTTAGCCCTGGCTAATGGGCGGTAATTTACTGAATATACTGAAGGATATGTTTTGTCGGATCTCTCTTCATCAATAAACTCATCTCTTTTGCATTGAAAAAGAGCTTCGTTATAATCCCGAAACACGTACGCCCCACCTAAGCAGAAATTTTGTTTTAAAAACATAAAATGACGAAAACTAAAAAATAATACCTCCGGTCTCTTTTAATACAGCTCCAGATAATGTATAAAATTTATTATGACTAAACACTGCGAGTTAAATTTTTTATTGCAAAAAAACAAAATTGCTACTTTGGGGCATATTACCTTGACAGTCAGACAATTCGCCCCACTACATCAGGTTAAATGTCCCACTTGAGGCAACATTACCAAACTTCGTATAACAAGCAAAAAGTATTAACAGTTAACTACAGCGTCTCCCAAAAGTGTCCGTACACTTGCGATTTTCAATGAAATACGCCCCTATCCATTCGTTAAAATTAATATTTTGGAATGGGTATTTAATTATGAGATTTATGATCTATTTTCCAAAAAACTACATGAAAATTGTTAATAACATTATAAAACTTGATTTTTAAGAAATAAATAATTAAAAAGTGCCTAAAACTTTATTTGACAAATTCTTCGCACACTTTGAAAAAATATAAAAAAATTAGTAAATAATCTACTTTTTACTAAGTTACTGTTTAATAGGGTATCATGCAGTATCAACAACAGCTTTTAAACGTCTGGGAATAGATTTCATTGTTTCTTTTTTTTTCTTTTTTTCTTTTTTTTTTTTTTTTTTTTTTTTTTTGTAAATTTCTGAGTAAGTGTTCAGCTACACTTCGAGTCTTACTGTTTATAGTTCTCTTTTCCTTTCAGTGGTGTATTTTCGTAATCTAGCCACCAGATATCTCCAAATATGTTCCATTAAGTTTAAATCTGGCGATTGAGGAGATATTTCTAAGTTTAAGAACACTTTTTGAGGCACCAAACGCAAACGTTGAATGTTTTGTGCTTCTTATCGTTAACTTGATTTTAAAAAAAAAGAAAGTTGTTTCAAAAAACCAAATTTTGGGCTAATAGTTCTAAATTGTTTTTTTAAATGTTTAAATGAACAGCATGATTCATTACTTCATCAAAAAATGCCAAACTACCAAGTCCTAAAGCTGATATGCACCCGCACACAAGAACACCTTCACCGTCTTGATTGACTGATCCAACTAAGTTCTTAAGATTAAATTCCTCATCTTTTCTTATATTTACAATTATACAACAATTTAAACAAAAATGTTGAATTTATTTTCATCTCTGAGTAAGACGTTATTCCAAAATGTTTTCAGCTTATTTATCATTGATTTTACGACGGAAAGCGTAAGTTTACTGTTTTTCGCACGAACAAGAAAATTTCTGCGAGAAGAGGTCCCATCTAATCCAGCTAATCATATAATTTTGCGAACAATTTTAGGTGAAAATTAAACGTAAAATATTTTATTAAATTCTACAGAAACTTTTACAGCACTTAAACGTGTATTTTTCATAATTTTTTTAACTGAATCTCCGATCACGCTTAGTTAACTTTGCCAGTTGACCTATTCTTACCTTGTTTTCGATCCGATTCCTTTCTTTGACGCATATTATCAAGCACTTGACAATAGAATGATATAAATTAACTAATTTAGAGACATTTTAAACAAATTTACCGCTACTGTGAGGGGAAAAAATCAAATTTCGAATGGTGTTTGTCGTTTTTTATGAATGCCAGCCATTTTACAAATACAAATACAAATACAAATGTGACGATCAGCAACAGGCTCTTGGCCCAGCTAGGCTGGTCCTAGTCAATTAATAAGTCCCCAATGAAGATCAATGGCCCTCTTAAAGCTATCCATTCCCTTGCTCATTACCGCCTCTTCCGGTAAGCTATTCCAAGTGCCCACGACCCTGCTAAAGTAGTAGTTTTTCCTGATTTCCAAGTTAGCCTGAGATTTAAATAGCTTAAAACAATGACCCCTTGTCCTGCTTTCCCCGCAAAAATTTAATCCATTTACATCATTCATTTTGATAAATTTAAACAACTGAATCATGTCTTCTCTGACTCTCCTTTGCTCCAGGCTGTACATATTAAGCTTATTAAGATTGGTATCATAACCTAAATCCGAAAGCCTCCTTACTAGTCCAGTTACCCTTCTTTGAACCCTTTTCAATACACAAACATCTTTCCTCAGATAAGGCGATCAAAACTGCACAGCATATGGGGTCTTACTAAACTCCTATATAAAAGCAGAAGAACCTTCTTAGATTTGTTTGAAATAGATCTATTGATAAACCCAAGTATTCTGTTGGCTTTGTTACTTGCAATGCTGCACTGTTGACTGAACTTGAAGTCCTGATTTATTAAGATAAAGTTTTAGACACGTTTATGGGATTTGTTTTCTTTTAGTTTGGAGAGTTTATATGTGTTGGTGTGTGTATATGTTTGTGTGTGTATGTGTAGGTGTATGTGTGAATGTGTATGTGTGTGTGTGTGTTTGTGTATAGTTGTGTATGTATGCGCGTGTGTTGCGGACACATGGATGCAACCTGGAGACGGCTTTCGCTATAGGAGCAGCATCGTGAGAAGCCGGTCGACGGTGATGGTGCGGAGGGTTGCGGTGGGAAAATAAAATGATAGGACGCCAAAAACAGTCAAATGAAAGCAATAAGCAATCGTGATTGCTCAAAAAAAAAAAAAAAAAAATATGTATATATGTTATTTTCTTTTACAGATAATTAGGCAATTTTTATGTTCTTGATACAATTAATATTGAATTTCAGGTTACTTCCGGGACGAAATCGGATCCTATAACGGCATGTTCTACATAACTGGTTGGTTATCTGTGGTAGTTGGCTGCCTCTGGTTAACAGAACCTCTTTTAGTAAGACTAAGAGCTCGGTTGGACAAAACTCACAGAAGTGCTTCTGTAACGATCAACCCTTGAATCTCAAAAAAGCTTCTAAGAACAAGACTTACAGCGTTTTTTCACACCAAGTTTTATTCTGAAGTGAAAAAAGATTTTTAAAAAAGGAACAGCTCTGCAAACGTATTTGGATTATTTTTAATGCAATCTATTTGTATGTTAAAAAAATCAAATAAGCAAGAAACTTAAAATAAATAAATAAGTTCTCGTGCTAAGTATTGCCACGAAAAAGTATTTTCGAAACTTTTTCTGACTTATTTTTGGTTTTCTTGTGAGTAAATAATGAACCAAAGACTTGTGTATAATGAATGAAATTTTGTTTGGTGCATTTGTTATGACGAACTGTTTTAGTGTTGCAATTTTTATTCTTCCATTTAAGAAGTATTAAACTACATTTTAAATCCAATTTTTAACTAGTATGTTGTAGCCATCACGAAACCTTTTTCTATATGTCTTTTTTTTTTTTTCTGATCCCTCCCCATGCTTGACGAGGAAGCAATATTCCCAAAAAAAACAAAATTACACATGCAAAAATTTGACGACCATCCCAATGTCTGAATTATTGCGAAAGCAAAGCAAAGAGCGAAAATTGAAAGTTATTTTAAAAGCCTTGCTTGAACTAATAATAAATATTTTATTTGTTAACAAACATAAGATGGCTACAGTTAAAAATTTTAAATCATAGAGGTAATATTTCCGATCATTTCCATACAATTAAAATCACGAGAAATACGCAGACGACAATCTATTACGATTTATCTTTCTTATTGTTGCATTAATAAAGCTATTTTTATTCACAAAAAAAAAAAAAAAAAATCAACACCTCTTGGGGCGATTGGCGTCAAAATTGAACCAAAGCCTGTTTAAATATGGATTTACATATATTCCAAATTCAACCAGAACTTAGCATTACTTCTTGAGATAGGGCACTCACAATGGAAAAAAAGAACGGGCGATTGCGCTACCCCCTTTTTAACTGTTGACACCAAAATAAAATCAGCTCTTATACCCACTAAGGGCTACTTGCCGATAAATTTTTCTTTCATTCCGTTCATTATTTCTTGAGATACAGCAGTCACAATTGACGACAAAAAACGTTCTATAGCTCAACCCCCGTTGGAGTTATTGACACCAAAATTGAATCAGCACCTGTTCCTATTAATGGCAACATATGGACCAAATTTTGTTTGATTCCGCCACTTACGTCCTGAGGAATAGCAAGCACGTGTAACTCAAAAAACGTCCCATTGCTCCACTCCCCTTGGAGGAATTCGCGCCAAAAACCAATGGGCACAAGTTCACATAGGGGCACATATGTGTACCAAGAGTCGTTCGATTTCATGCGGTAGTTTTTGCTGTAGAGCGGCCACAAAACGACTGGTCACACACAGACGTGACACACACACATACTCACACACACACATACACACAGACAGACAGACATTTTCCAAAAATAGTGACACACACATACACACAGACAGACAGACATTTTCTAAAAATAGTGACACACACACATACACACAGACAGACAGACATTTTCCAAAAATGGTCGAAATGGACTCAGCACACCTCAAAACGTTCGAATCCGTCAAAATTAGAAATTCGAAAATTTGCACGAATCCAATACTTTCTTCTATATATTAGATATAGCAGAAAGTAAAAATTATGAGTTCCGCTAACCGAAAAACGCTTATAACTTTTTTTCTTGTGGATTGAGGTTATTAGACCTTGGGCGCCTTGACAAAAAACTTTGTTTGTGGTATTTTTAAAATAAACCTTTAAAATCATATCAAATTCAAGAAAATTGGACCATCCATTCGGTCTAATTGAATTAATTCGAACTAAATAGAATACTTTAAAAAAGAAAGACAACCAACTAGATCAAAGAACGCAGTCGATATGATAGCAGTGAGCGAAAAGAAAGGACAAGTCGGAACTGGCAGAGTATGTGCGACGTGCAGGCTTAATGCACATCTGAAGGCCATTTCGCAATTGTGTTAGTAATCCAACTAACTACGCATTAAGTATTTATTTCTCTCGAGTTTAATTTCCGCTCTTCGTGGTTTAAAATGTGAAGTAATTTTGTTTTATCATTCCGTTTTTGCCAGTTTAGTGTAAAATCAGGCTAAATATTTAAAATTGAACGTCAAACAGGCAATTAAAGATGTAATTTGATTTAGCTGAAATTTGGTACGAGAAATTGGCTTGGTAAGAGGCAACTTTTTCATATAGGCGTTACATATTTCTCAATTCAGTGTTTTTTTTTTTTTTTACTCCACCCTAGAGATGTAAAATTTCCGGAAATTTTGAAGTGTTGGAAAAAAAAACCGTTTTTTTACCGGGTTTTTTCTAATTGGAAAAAATGGAAAATTTGATTTTTTTATGAATGAAAATAGGGTTTCTAAATAGCTCTCTATTTCTTGTAAGATATAAAGGGTTAAGCTTTAAAAAATATATGCAATCCACACATCTTCTTTTTCTGCTTGACAGAAATACACATAAAGGTAAGTTTACTTAGGGGAAAAAACGTTTTGTTTTATAACTGAGAGCTTTCTTGGTTAAACACCAGAAATAAGTCAAGTCGTCGTTCAAACAATAATATTGGGTAAGGTTAATGTGTGTTTTATCATAACAATTACATTTTCTATTTTAGATTACCTTTAAAACTTAAAATAATTATTGTAATTATTGAATTTCAAACATGATTGATATTGTTTGAAAGAAAAATAAGTATGATTTCCCTTCCTTACAATGTAACTTGACTGTCTAAAAATGAAAGCTATTGAGTTTTGATTTTTTCCAATAAAGTCTAAGTCGAAATCAATACTAAATTAGTTTCTCTTTTTCTTGCCAACAGAAACCCCAAAACAAACTGCGTTATGATTTCTAAAGCTGAACCATAACTTAAACTGGAGTTTCAGTTTTTTCATACGGTCGTGCTAAGCACAGTAGTAAAAGTAGTAGGGATCGACCGATGGCATTTTTTGGCCGATGGGCCGATGCCGATTGTTGGCCGATTGTTCAAAGATGGCCGATGGCCGATGGCCGATTGTTTTCCTCCAAATGGCCGATTGCCGATGGCCGATGGCCGATGCCGTTGGCCGATGGCAAAAAAAAATAAATAAATAAATAAATAAAATCAAACAGAAATAAATTGATAAGATTGTCAGGGGTTTAAAGGATCATTGACTCATTTCACTTTACTTCCTTTTTACGAATAAGGAATTGCAATCACCAAAAAAAAAAAATCAGATTTCGACCTAAATTTCTATTTTACGATCATCTAATTTATACTAAACAAGTTTTTTCGGCACATCTGTACATGCGTATGTACCTTAGAACATATAGATGACCGAAATATCCATTTTGAACGCCTACTCAGTAATTGGGGTCGTTTCCAAAATTTTAAAAGTATTTTTTTCTGAAAGAGCGTGCTTAAAAACAAAGGATCTGATCATTTTTTAAATAATTTGTTTGAGTTTTTTTTTTTTTTTTTTTAATTACTTAAATCGGTGCGCTTTCATTGTTTACGTTTCTGTCCGATGACATCAAAAATGATGAAATGCCATTCAGTGTTGCCATTCACAGCACAAAATATTTAATTCGCATCTTTACTCACGTGTATTGGCAACGATATGGTTGACAGCAAGCGTAGAGCGCAATTTTAATTCGCTTCTTGATAATCATAACTTGGAAACGTGGTAGAAAAATGCGCCAAAGAGCATCATTTGTGATGTCATCAAGACCACGCCTTGTTTGAAAAATCCAACATTAAAAAAAATTAATTAAAAAATAACTGTTGGGAAAATGAAAGTATTTTCTGGGTCAATGATTTTTTTTTTGCTCATTCTATCAATCTCAGTGACAAAAAGTACTACTTTTGACTGAAGAAAACAACCCCATTATCGTAAATTCTCTTGTGATGTCTTCATGCGCGTAAACTTGCGTCACTCCAAAACGTTATGAAATAGTAAGTTGAAAACTGATACGTACGTAGTATGATCTAAAAGTTCGAGGACAAGTTGTATAAAACCTTACCCTGAATAGTTCACATTACCGAAGCACATCTATTTACAAAATAGTCACCTTGAACGATTATGCACACTGCCAACGTTCGTATAGCTTTTAGAAGCTCTCCTGGAAGACATTTTTCGCAACCTCCTGTAAACACCTCTTACGCTGAAACTTTAACTTCATCGTGAGGAAGAAGGCGACTTTCATGTTGAGGACGCACGGTTCGATTGGTCAATACTCTGATATGACAAACAAATAACATAACGTTTCGTCTGATTTAGCTCCGTGTGACTTTTTCCTGTTCCCAGCAAAAAAACATTTGCATGGACGCCGCTTTCTTCAGTCAGGAGAAGATAAAGCTGCATCACAGAAGGTAGCGAAAAAGTGGCTTCCAGGAGTGTTTCCAAAAGTTATATGAACACTGGCAAAAGTACATAGTCCCTCAAGGTGATCTTTTGAAGGTGGATGTGCTTAGGTAATGTGAACTATTCTGGGTAAGGTCCATTCTGGGTAAAGCTTGTCCGTGAACTTTTGGATCGTATTACGTACAATCTGTATAGGGTGTAGTTATGTTTCTCCTTTTTTGACTGCTGTATGATGAAAGAGAAAGAACAACAGTCCCCCTCTCCCCCCCCCCAAAATAAAAGAGGAAGAAGGAAAAAACGAAGAAAATCGAAGAGACTGTTTAATAACCAATTGATTTTTTTTTTAAATTTGAACATATAACTAAGGTTTCAGTAATATTGTAATAATGTATGGATTTAGATACACTAAACATGGTTAAAAAACATTAAATTATGTTGTTTAATCATTCAAAAAAAAAGAATAAAACAATGAAACGTCAACAAATTACGCAATTAAAGTGGAAAGATTGCACGTAGACATTTTTTAGTCATCAAATTAAACAAAAAAGGTAACAGATAATTACAACATTAAATCAAAATAGGAATATTTTTATACTTATTTAAAATGTATGAATAGAAAAGTTTGCATTTCTCATAAAAGCTATAACAGTGACATAACTTTTGCTGAAAAAAGAAATAAATAGCCATGAAAAGAGCGAGGTTCTTAAAACGCAGCTTTAATAAACAAACTCAATATTTACACCAAGTTAATAACTGAATACATATACTACTTCATCTGATGTTTGCACACATAATATTGAGCAATTTGATTGTTTAATCTCTTATGAAGCTTTACAAACAAGTTCAAAATAATTTTTTCAATTTAACAACAATTTTCTGAAAAATAAAAAAATGCATAATAGAAAATTCTTGAAACTTTCGTATAAAAAATGAAAATAACTTATTCATTGATTTTATACAAATACAGTCGACTCCCGCTACAGCGCGATCCGACCTACGCGAAATGGCTGTAACGCGAATTTTTCACGAATAACTAATTTTAGAGCTAACGCGAATTTTTCGCCCACAACATGATTTTTTTTAGAAGGAAGTATCAGCTTCGTTATTGACTACTAAATATTGATTTCATTTGAATTTTATTACATCTCTTTAAGCATCACTGACAGTCAAACATCACACACCAAACTAGTCTAGTCATCGTTATGTTAGTGCATCAAATAACCACTCTGCATCTTTCATTTATTATTTTTTTTTTCATTCTCAATATTAAAGTTGATGAAATACAATGGTACCTTGGTGGCACTTTTATCTAAAGTTTGTGATGATGGGAAAAAAAGAAAGTTTCTGATTAAAAAAAAAAAAAAAGCTAAGATTCTCGATGACTGACTACAAAATGTCGACGGTAGCACGACAATGAGTATGAGTGAATCTTCCATGCGTACAATTAAAAGTCAAAACAAAAAGATATTCGTAAGAGTTCAGAACTTGGTTTCAATATTGAAGCTTGC